>NW_020270723.1:0-11708 GCF_002803265.2 Melanaphis sacchari
AATCGCACAGTCAGGTTAGGTGCCTATGTTATTTTCCGGAAAAAAAAATCATTGCAATATAAACGATGTAAAAAATAAGGTTAATAGGTCATTGTCGACTAAAATAAAAGTTCTCGATTTACATTGGTTGCAATAATTTTAACGTCACATAAAAAAATGGAAATTTAAACAATGTAAGCGGAATCTGTCTTATTTCACATCTCACGATAGGCTACACCTACTTTAATCGCCTCACTTTACTGTTATCTTTGTTACTAATACCAAACCTAGTGCAATCATTAAAAGTTTTTAAATATTTAAAACATGTTTAATATTTATGCTGCATTTAAAATATCCGATTTACATAGAAAATTTGATTCAATATTAAATGACTCCCCGGTACTTTCACTTAATCATTTCCAATTAATAACATCTCCTACCTGACCTACTTAAAATTTAATTAGTTTGAAATGGCTGTTTACACATTTACTTCAATCCATATATGGAGTTTATCTAATATACCTACTTTTTACATCATTATTTATTAATATAAAATTTAATTTTAAATCATGTTATACTTAAGATTGGTATGATTGCTTATTTTAAGAAGCAATCAATTATTTAGATATAGAGCAAAAACTAAAAATATATAATTAATTATTAATAATTACATGCTTTTTTTTTTAGCTATTGGAGATACACCTTCTCAGCAACACAATAAAGGTAAAAAACAAAATATATAAACGAAATTAGATTTTAGGAATAGTGTACATCAGTGTCCGACGCGTATCTGCCTATTTTTACGTCATATGCTGTGATTGGAAAAAATATTTATTTATTTAAAGCATTTATTGTAAATCTATCACACTTGATTTGATTACAAATTTAAATTTAACAGGTGCAATTGTAAGCTGATCAATTTTTGAACGACTAGCAAAAGATAGACCAGTGTTTATAATCATAATTAGTTGTCATATTGTCAAACATGTACTACGTAGTAAGAATTTTCTTCTTCTTCTTATAATATAAAACGAAGAATATTTCGCTTTTGTTTTCCGATAGGTATAGTGTCCTGGCCAATCGGAAAATTAAATTTTTTTCCGTCAAATATAACCTTGGACGTTATCTTACATCGTTATCGTTATTATCGGTCGTATTTATTATAGTTGTTATTGTAATTATACCGTTTTTTTCGGGTTTTCATCCGAATTCCGCTCTTTAGAGACCTTTTTCCGTCGTGTTTTCGATCCTGTTGCGTAGAGCGCGTCTTTTTCGTCAGGAGGTATATCAATCCGCCGTAGGTGGATTGCCCTGTCAGGTATCGATATTTACTGGGCGATGACTGATAGCTAGACACTTAATCACCGTTTCGAAGTGTATTTATTTATTTTTCATACGCAAAAGCACCGGGCAAGCCACAGGAAATGCATCCAATTCGCCGCAGGCCGATTGCCCAGTCAAGTATCGACATTCACCGTTCCAGGTGATGACTGATACCTAGACATTCAATTGCTATTTTCGTAACAAGCTTCGGGACAAGGTGTATTACACCTGTGAATTTAATGAAATGACCGACCACTAGACGCTCGAATTGGACTTTTATTATTTACGCGTTTAAAACGACACCGCCAAAGTGTAGAGCCACCAAATCAGAGGTACCACCATCACAAACCTCGTTATCACTGGTTTTGACTACTAGACTTTTCTAACTGCGGTATTCTAAAGTCCTATCTCCGACCTAGGAAATTCACTTTAAACAATTTTCAGCTACCTAGGGTATTCACATACAGCGAGTTTCACCGGTGCTAGTATATTGATAAAATAAAATTATAATAATAATGAAATATAAATATGTGTTTTTGTAAAATGTAAGACAGTACTGCTCCAATGTAAAACGGTTGGCAACTCTTGCTGTGTACAAAAAATTGATAATCACAACTTGGTCCAACATTTATAAACTTAATATTATCACCTTTAACAACATACCATGAAAACAAATTGTGTCATTATAAATTTACACATAAATGCAAAAATAAGATTAATATAATATAAAAATATAATTGATTGTATTAATATAATAATTAAGTTAAACAAATAATAAATTAAATAATACATATTATTTTAGGTCAAGCAAGAACTTACAACAGTTATCATGAAAAACTATTTACTAAAGCTTATAATGGTATGTATTTTGTGAAAACTAATTTATATTTATATTTTTTTCAATGATTGTTATATAATTTAACATATATCAGACCTTTTTCCGTCGCGATTTCGATCCTGTTGCGTAGAGCGCGTCTTTTTCGTACCGTCTGTGTGCGTTTTCCCGTGGATTCGGTTCTCGGCCGCAGCCGTATCTGTCACGGGGGCGGTCGCCCGTTTTTCTCTCCGAGCGAATCGTTTTCGCGTCCGCAGGTTTTCTGATTACGTGGAACGCGTCTTTCGCGAACCGCGTGTCCCCGAACTCCGTTCGCGGCCGTCGCCGTCACGTCCGGAAAACGCGTACTCGCGGCGTGTTCTCCGGGCGGATATCGTAGCGTCATGTATACTCTTGTTTGTTTTTTTACGATTCCATAAATTATTTATCTTTATATCGAATACGTGTTGTTATGTTTTTGGTGTCTCCATCCTCGGACGCCTCCGCGACCTCATCAGTACTCTCTCGATAACGTACGAAATACGATTATGTGTATAAAAAAGAAACACACGTCGGGTTTAACAGATTCTTATGTGTATTACAAAAACAGATAACAAGAGTCTTGCTCTCGAGTCGTTTTAATACTTTTAATGGCATACATTTGGGGCGATATCGTGATATGTGTATGTGATAATAAACTTGGTACTTCATTAAAACGTATACGTTTAAATAATGTAGACGAATACATCAGAAACAGTCTAAACGATAATAAATATGCGATTTAAGGTTTCATGACACACAAATCGTAAAAATTGTATTGGTTAAACGACGTGTAATGTAGTATTCCTTGCATCTCTATAACGGTTTAAGTGCTCGAGATTCGGTTACGGTTTACAATTCAAACGGTAGTCGATAGATGTTAGGATAGGTTTCCCCAAAGTTAGGTAGGCAGGTCCAAATCCCGTTCCGGCGAAATCGGGGCAGCACGATTTCTAATCACGTATTCGGTTTTTTTTTTTTTTTTTTGATTTTTAAATATTTTGTTAATTAATTGTTATTTTTGTTATCACGGAAAGTGCATAATATTTCTTTTCGATATCTAACCACCTATAAAATATCAAAAAAAAATATTAAATATAATATACAGTTTTTTGATCTTCAACTCGCTAACGTTTGACAAGTAATTTCCATAATACTTTTAAAATCTTCCCTTTATGCCCACATCGCCTACTTGGGAGGTTTAAACTCATTTAACTGGATTTTTAATGGTGATAACTTGAAAATTGAGCACTCTTTTCGACTTAGACTTTTTTACGTACTGAACATCATAACGCCTTCGACGTCAGGAGGTATAACTATCCGCCGTAGGTAGATTGCTCTGTCAGGTATCGATATTCACTGGGCGATGACTGATAGCTGACACTTAATCACCGTTTTGGAGTATATTTATTTATTTTTCATACTCAAAAGCACTGGGCAAGCCACGGGAAATGCATTTAATCCGCCGCAGGGTGATTGCCCAGTCAGGTATCGACATTCACCGTTCCAGGTGATGACTGATACCTAGACATTCAATTGCTATTTTCGTAACAAGCTACGGGACAAGGTGTATTACACCTGTGAATTTAATGAAATGACCGACTACTAGACGCTCGAATTGGACTTTTATTTTTTACGCGTTTAAAAAGACACTGCCAAAGTGTAGAGCCACCAAATCAGAGGTACCAACATCACAAACCTCGTTATAACTGGTTTTGTCTACTAAACTTTTCTAACTGCGGTATTCTAAAGTCCTATCGCCGACCTAGGAAATTCACTTTAAATGATTTTCAGCTACCTAGGGTATTCACATACAGTGATTTTTACCGACCTAGGGTATTCACTTACAGTGAGTTTCACCGTTGCTAGTATAATTATAAAAGCAATACCGTAATACTTAATTTATTATTGTTTGTTATAAACACGATTCGTGTAGATGTATTTTGTTTTCTATTAAGATTAGGAAGAGAAATTAATTACAATTTAAAAATACTCATATATCACAGAAAAACTAAGTTTTTTCAAAATCTAACAAGTTAACATAGATAATGTTTTTAGTTTTTAAGTTTTTTCATAGGTTATTTAACTTTAATATTTAACGATACAAAATCGGTGCTGTTGAACGGAAATTTGCGATGTTCCGGTTGGGTCTGCGAGAATTATTAGTAAAAAGTAGTGATGGATTGAACCCTGATTTTTTAACTCGAACCAAACTTGAACTGAAATTTAAATTATTTAAATCTTTTATTTTAAAAGTATGTAAACAAATAATTATAAAGTTACAAACTAGACAAGTTGTTAGAACGATACACATCCAATTCTTATGATTTTGATAACGATTATATACGCGGAAAAAAGTTATAAATAGAGGCATTGCGGTACTGGAATATTATCATGGGTGTACCCAAAATAAATTTTTTCCGCTACGACATAAACAAAAACAGTAACATTATAAGTGTAGGAACGCGGCATGTATTGGCGATAGAAAGCATATTAATGTTTTTGCTGGTATAGGGTGAATCTGTAATGGGCCAGTGGAAAAATTTAAAATAACATATTATTTTAATGAATTATAATATATAACGTGTAAAAATAACTTTTAAAGAATTATGCAAATATTTGGTAATTGAATGAGTTTAAAATATCATGGCCAGAAAGTCTGATTCGACAAATATCTTCAAGTTCGATATTCGAACAGAAAAAGATTCTTGATAGTTTAGTTCGAATTTTGAACTTAACCAAACATTAGGGGTTGGGTTCGGTTTGGTTCGAGATTCGAACAGTTCGACCCATCACTAGTACAAAGTATGTGACATTAACGAAAAAAATGTATATGATTGTTATAAAAATAATCTGATTAATAAATAACAACGAATATATTAATTTTCTAAGGTTGTATTATCTTCTACTTTTTCTTCTTCTTCTGGTTTGATCTTCTTTACAAGAAATTTTGACGCTATTACAACTTCACGCCACTTCTCCCGGTTACGAATTATATTTCTCCGGTCATCAACTCCTATCATTTTTAAATTGTTTTCGACCACATCCATCCATCTTAAAGTTGCATTATAAACATATTTATATAGGATTAAAATACTTTTATTATTTTCCATTCGAGGTGCAACAAAACATACATAATGATGGTGAAGAATCCACAATAAAATGTTTAGAAAAACAGGCTAAAATAATGATAAAAACATCAAACAGGAAACCAAATCGTATTAATGTAAGAATTACTGTTCAAATTTTAATCCCTGATGTTGATAAGGCTAGAGGATCACCTTGTATTTTATTAGCATTATCGCCGATGTTCAAGATGGCTTGTACAAATGATATATAAATGGTTACATTAAAAATTGAAAGACTATAAAAAAATAATATATTTTTTATTTATACAACTATAAGTACAGAAAATTATTTTTTAAAGCAAAAATAACAGAAAAGCACCATAAGACGAAAACTTTATTGACTTAACGGAAACAGTACTATTTAAAAAAATAAAATAAAATTATTCTCCGAGAGGTTGCCAGCATAATAGTATGGCTATGAGTTAGGGATATTCAAAGGTGTCGTTGTAAAACAAAACTAAAATAATAAATGCGCATGACGAGCAGCTAAAAAATATGTAATTCGAAGTACCATAGTAGTTTATCTTGTGAATATTATATATTTGCATGATAATAATACATGATTTTTTCGATCCAAGTTATATTTTAGTAAATAAAAGGGATATACCCAAATTATCTATCAATTATAGGCATTTTATTTATTACTTTAGTCATTGTCAGCATTGACTGGATAAATTAAAAAAATCGTTATACTTTTAAACATCAATCAACTATAAAAGTTATGCTTTTGTAGTTTTCTTCACTACGGTAGACATTCAACGTTATTCACCAACTTTGGATTATATGCTTTGGTTAAACGTTACAAAAACTGTTCAAAAATTGATCAGAATCAGACATTTAATCGTTCTATACGATTCTAAAATAAATCAAATGCCCACATTAAATGCACTTATGTTACAATACATATAAATACAAACATGTAGTTTTTAACAAAACATTTATTGCCATATTTTATATTTGTATTTTGTTATAGACAATACCAATAATTCGAGCTCTCCAGGAGGTAAATTATATTTTGTAAAACATTTTTTATAGCTTACGTATCCTTAAATTTGTAAGTTTTACGTATTCTGTATAAAGTCACATTATAATAGATACAGTAAAAATCGCAATTAATACTCGATAGGTATGCAATATTTATTTTCCCGGAAAGCCGATGTGTATAAAGATTTTATACATAAAAATCCACGAATTTGAATGACGACCTTACTATTCTGAGAGTGTATGATTTTGACAACCGCCGTTACAATACACATCCAGAAATGAGATGCGTCGCCGTCTGTTGCGATCATTATCTGTCTATTATTTCCACTCATACAGAACTTTCATCTACAATAGTTATTTAATAAACATCTCATATATTTATTATACATTCACAAATGTAAATATGATTGTACTTTTGTAAAACTTAATTCATAAATATAACGTGTTCCATCATTCATAATCTTGTTACATTCCCCGTCAATAACTACTGCAAAAATTGTTCAAAAATTGATCAGAATCAGACATTTAATCGTTCTATACGATTCTAAAACAAATCGAATGCCCACATTAAATGCACTTATGTTACAATACATCAAAATACAAACATATAGTTTTTAACAAAACATTTATTGACAATATTGACATATTTTATAATTGTATTTAGTTATAGACAATGCCAAGAATTCGAAGACTCTAAGAGGTAAATTATATTTTTGTAAAACATTTTTTATTGCTTACGTATCCTTAAATTTGTGAGTTTTACGTATTCTGTATAAAGTCACATTATAATAATTACAGTAAAAATCGCAATTAATACTTGATAGGTATGCAATATTTATTTTCCCAGAAAGCCGATTAAAGATTATATATTCACAAATGTAAATATGATTGTAGTCGTGTAAAACTTAATTTATAATTATTAATTACGTGTTCCATCGTTCATAATCTTGTTACTTTCTTCGTCAACAACTGCCTAACATGAAAAGAGTTTGTATATTTATATATATTGAAACATATGCACATAAATGCAAATATCATAATATAAAATTATAATTTATCGTATTGAAATAAATAATCCTTAAGAATGAATAATTATTGTTTAAATAGTATATTAAGCTAATTACTCTAATATATAGTAGGTATACATATATATATTTTTTTTAGAGGATGCATGGAACTACTACCTACATAATATTAATATTATTGAAGCTAACTCGTCTAGTACGTATTATATTGTACACTAATTATTATTAATATTTTTTTAATAGTAATTAGTTAAATTATAAAATAGCAATAGTGTGGGTGTGCTGTGTTGATTCATAATCTTAATCGGTTCATACAGTGTAATATATCGAAAATAGGCTCACAACGGATAGCTCCAGATGTTCAATAAATAAATAACTTGTCAAAAATGACACTTAACTATTTATTAAATTAGTGAACGGTAAAAAACTTTTATTTTATCTTACTTGATTGTATTTTAATCATATATGAAGTAAATGGCAATGTTACTTATCGTATGCCAGTAAAAAAAATATAATTAATAATAATCCACAAACCTGTGGTACAATTTTTGGAGTTGACAAATTGTGCCAACAAGCAATCTGAATCGTGTGATGAATGTGAATTTAGGAGAAGGTAAAATAAATATAACACTATTCGTTTTGTGATATTCCGAGTTCGTAATATTTTCGTACGAAAGAAATAAATTTCGAAAAAAACCGTGTATAAACAAAGTACAAAATAAAATATAGTGTGATGCGACGCTGTGCGTACACAAGAAAGAAGCACAGAATATCACGCGGTATGTCGTGTAAAGACCGACAGTATTGTGCGGTTAGCGATGGTGCGTAACATGAGCGGTTTGGTTATTTGGAGATATTTGAGCTGGCGCATAAAAACTCAAGTGGACGAGACCGTTTCGTCCCGTGACGTCATTTATACCGTTGGCGTGTCTTGCTGTTGAGGAGAGGTGCGCGGTGTATACAAAATACATCACGGTAGCAAACATAATTGTTACAATAAACATGACAAATATTTACAATAAGTACAATAATTACAAATAATACAATATTGAAAATATAGTTGTGATAATGCGGTTATAGCACCACATTATTAAACACCTAAACGAAAAATAAAATCGCGCGTCGTTAGGTCGCGATGAACGCTGGCTCCAGAGCTATTGAATTGGCTCCCTAACTCAGGTAATCATCATTTTTACGTATTTAATTGGCTCCTAAGGTTTATGTATAGAGTTGGCTCCCTACACATATATTTTATAAATCCATTGGTTATCAAAATTGTTTGAAAATAAATTCAACTATATGTACGTCTATACGTTAAAAATATAAAAGTTGAAAAAGTACACGTCTGTAATATTTTAGTGACACAGTGCCGGTTATAGTCTTGTAATTAACAATTCATTAATCCGATAACGGTCACAACTATCGACGTATTTATACAACCTATATAGGTATAGTACAATATTTCACTGATATCATTAAATGCAGTAATTGCAGTACTCGTAGTTCGTTCCCGTCGCAATTCGTTGCAATTTTTTGTAATTCGTACCTATACATAGATTATAAAATTAATTTGGTTGAAATAATGACAAGTGAAAAGGGAGAATTCATTTTAATAGTTAATAAGTTTAAATTCAGCTACCATAAGCTTCTCCAAAATGGATTTAAGCGATTCAAATGTACTAAACGAGGATGCAAAGCTTATTTGAGAATTAGTAACCAAGAAAATGTTGTATGGGAATCGTCCAATCTTAACCACAACTTTTATATTTTGAGAACCACTTTTTAAAAATTATATTGGGAGCCAAATCAAGTCTTGACTAGGTACTTAACCTAATATTGGGAGCCAATTCAATGGTCATCGCTGGCTCGAGTCGGTCTATGGACATCCAGATTGTCTTGACGGCGTCGATTCTTATGAAGACGTGACTAACCCGATTTAGGCAGGTACTAGGTAGGCACGAACGTGGTACGTGTCGGTTGTCGTGATTTGTCCTGGGTGTATATCGCAGCTGACACATTTTTGGTTATAACTTTTAAACCATCTAAACAATATGCTTCCAAATTCCTCTGTTCCCATCTGCTCAATATTTCTGATCTAAATCGATTTTTTTCGATTTTTAACCTTTTGCCCTATAGTAGCTGGCCGATTGATTAACAAAAATGAGTACGGTATTTCAATAGAATAACTCAGTTTCCTATTATTATACGTTAGTGTCTACTACACTATTTTTATTTTTACTTAGCTTCGCGTCACTACCGTCGCGCTGGATAATATAAAACAAAAATAATTTGCCTGGAACCGTGCCTACAGCGAATAAGCAAACCTAAGACCCCCTTATCTATCATCAGCTAAATTTTTTTCATTTAGTAAACCAACTAGGTATTCTTTTGTACCATATTGAGGAGGAGTTTGCGTGTATGCAATTGATTGGTCGCTATTCCAACGAGATGTGGATATCACACGTCATATCAAAAATGTGACATTATACAGATGTCCCTACACGAATTGTACACAATCTCCTTATGCATTGACTTAAAGTCTTGAAGTAAAATAATTGTGTTTTTAATACAAAATTTATAATTGCCAATACCACTAGAAAAAAACGATCTGATAAGACTGCTTTAGTTTCTAAATGTGCCTAGGAATTGACTAATATTTCTGAAATAGATTCTCTGCTAGATTTTAATTGAATGATAAACCTCAACAAATGATTAGTTTTTTATATTACTATATATTAAATCTAAAATTACTTTTATTCTAGTGTATGAATTTATTATTGGTGCACGATAATCAAAATTGTTTAAAAGGATAGTTTTTTATTTTGAACAAGAAGATTTAAAATGAAAACAATGTTATTGATTTAAGAGAGTCCTAAAATTATTAAACATTTACAAAAAATAATATTTTTTAAATAATTTATGTATAAATCATAATTTATTGTAATTGAAAAACTATATTTTGGAGATTTAATTTATCTCAAATTTAATCCTATACGATATTAGCCCTTAATCTATAATAAAAACACGATTTGATTGAATGAGATTGGTTCTCATAATGACAATTTTTTATATTTTATCATAAGTTGTGAGTAGTTTTTTGTTCATTTATTTAGTATTTTTTCATTTTATGTAACATTATTTATTAATACAAAGGACCAATTTTAAACGAATTTATACCTACATAAACTTAAATATTTATACGTTTTAAATTTACCTATTTAACATTCTAGAAATCATAAAAGACAAATTAATTTATAATAAAGGTATTTATTTTTGTTTTTAGAATATGTTTCATTCGGTCCTCAAACATGGTGTGAAAAACACATCCCCATATTAATAAATCGAGTAAAATTGAATAATTAAACTATCGACAATATTAAAAAGAAGTGGATATATCAAGCCGATTAATGAAAATATCAAAACTATTGAAAAATAACCTCAAGATAATAAAAAATATTTTGTTTAATTTATTTAATGAACATAGTTATTTCATTATTAGTTAATTATCTTATAAGTTGAAATAATTAATATTCAAACTCAACGAAACCCAATTAAATTGTATTTTTAGTATTTACTCTTAGGTTCCAAGAGCTGGTCAATTATAAATTATTTATCTAATATTTGTGTTTTTTTTTTTTTTTTTATTGGCAGAGGGAGTATGTAAAATATTAGTTGTTATAATAACGGCTATTAAAAATTAAAAACTTTAATTCATTTGAAATTTGACATCAATCAAAATAAAACAGTGGTTCTACGGTCAAGTATGTTTTTAGTGTTCATCGTAATAGAGTTTATAACTTTAATGGATGTATTAAATTTTGAGTTGAGTGCTCTTTCAAAACTGCACTTCCTACTGGTAAAAAACATCCTGCTTCGGATCAAAAGTTTACTTAGGTTTGCTAGTTAAGATCCCTGTTTGAACACTTCTTTAAATTTCTAAGTTTGAAAAATTGGCTCCTAGGTATTACCTCTTCAACAAATGTCAGGTTTACGAGTATGATAGACATAGCTATGATTCGCTACACGCTTACACAGTGCGCACACAATCTTATCTTTGATTAAAATGTTCTACTTAATAACACCATATTGTACTAAAATAAGAAGAAAATAGGCTAGAAATTAATTCAGAGCCCAAACCATTTTTTTTTTTTTTAAATTAACAGTATATGAAATCCCCTCACAAGACTTATTCTCCCGGACAAAGTCTCAAAAAGATCTAGGATCGGCTTTTAGCTTACACTCAGTTCGAGTCAAGAGCGATTATTAGCAACTTTTAAATTCAAATTTATAACGAGTCCAGAGATTAAAACACTTGTTTAATTTCTGAAACAACCGAACACTAAATTTGGCCTGATCTCTCATCTTAGATCATATTATCTCAGGATGGCATTTGAAATAGAAATTAAAATATTTATG
>NW_020270724.1:0-9521 GCF_002803265.2 Melanaphis sacchari
TCATCAATGAACGACCAAAACAAATTGTTTTTATTTAATACGTCGACTAAACGCATACGAAAAATCGGACGCATCGGTCGTATTTATAGTGTCACGTAAACCACTTCCGTTTGTTTGGGTTATATAGTTATTTGTAGAATCACATCGGTCGCGTCGTATAACGATTATCGCATTTGTCGGATTAACGTAGGACACGGGCGTTACTTGTTTACTCGGTAACCTACTTGTGATAGTGTTGTATCCCTTCACTACGAGTTATTATTTTTGCTTAAAGTGTATTTAATATCTAGCACACACAAATGTAGGTAAACTTAGACCTATTGCAATCCTAAATAATATATTTATTTTTAGTCTACTAACAACGAACCTACACAAATGTGTATTTCAGTTAGAAAAATTATTGTATTAAACTAGTTTAGATAGCGTTTTAACATCTATACAACACGATTGTAGATAAAATACCATATGTTTACATATGGATAAACATGAACTACTGATATTTCTAAAAATAACCCAAAATTTTTATTCATTGGTTCTCACTGCATTATAATGCTGTTTTGTTTTATTTTTATGTTGTGGTTTTTACCGATAATAGTCTAATCAAAATATTCTTCTTGACAAGGAAGTATAAGATTATAATTGTGGTATACGGACAAAATTGCTTGTCTTTAAGAAGAGACACAGACGATAACCACCGCATAGTTGTTTATATTTGTATTTTTCAGGATCACATAATTTTATAACTTTAGCTAAAATGCGTTTCAAAGTGAAAATTGAACGTGAGGATATACTTTCCACTTTAAACGATGAACTGAATTGACGATTTTAGTGATGATTCTGATAAGACAGAACATGGCAACCTACAATTTCAACAAATATTGGGCAATCTGACTGTTCTGATTGATTCTGATGAAGATCAGGTTAATACTATTTTTAATACAGATGACATAACATACAAATATTAATAACAGATGTCATTATAAGTAGATATTTACAATAATATTAATACAAATCAATGTTAATGCAGCTTCTAATTCTAATGATGGTATTAACATCTTTAACTACAAATGCTCCAATTAGTGCCTAAGTTTCACCTCCAAACATAGATGGTCTCAAACACCTTGCTACTATACCACTACCTTGAATTTTTATAACACATAATTTTATTGAAATAGGCCTACCTATAAGTTGCGCTGAAAAATACTTCAATTTATATTTCTTTGAAAAGTTTATGTATACTAATATGTATGCTTTATTCGTGCGCGGGAAGGAATTGAAAACGAGACTCCAATGAAATGCTTTTATAGAAGCCAAGCTTAATGGGAATTATTAAATATCCAAGGTTTAACATGTATTGGCAGAGGTATTACGGACTTAATTTCATCTAGATAACAAGAGATAGATTTATTTTGCCACGTACGTTTTTACATTATGTTGATGTAAATAACCGTCCTGCAGTGGGAAATACAAGCGTAAATTTTGGAAAGTACAACCAATAATTGATTGTGTTCAAAAGCATGGAAATACCGTCGACAGAATGTATTCAATTACGAACAAATGCGTTTATTGGTAGATGTCCATATAGGCACTAAAATAAACCCGCCTGAAGGCTAAAAACTTGTAGGATTACTACTTAAAGGACTTGTTCTTGACTTTGAATATATCAAGTTCTACATACACCATTGATGATTCGCACTTGGTTTAGGACCTGCAGGAGCCACATTTAACAAAACACCTAAAGGTTCATGTTTTTGATCGGTTTTTACAACACCTACGATGAACCGTTTAAACGAGATTGGTATATATGCAACAGGAACAATTATGTCAAACTGACTAAAAATGTTCATTTTCTGAATTGATAAAAATTTAATCGGTGTATGGGAAGAATTCATAGGAGCGACAATAAAATTACATAGCCGTTAAGTGGAAGGATAGCAAGTAAAATGGGGTTAAGTAATTGTATCAACAGCGACAGGAGAACCACCAACAGCAGAGGTGGAGTAAAGTAGAAAATAAAGAAATCAATGTCAATTGCTCCATAATAATACACAATATTATAATCAAAATGGGTGGAGTGGATGAAAATTCAGGCAATGGAAGATATCGTACTTGATAAAGAAATGGGATTAATACCAGTATGTTTATTTTATTGATTTAGCCATAAGTTAATACGGCTGATGGTGGAATACAAAACGATGCTATAAAATGAATATTCCTCGTGTAAACATAAAAGATTCTTAGAGTTCAAAATAAGCGTGTAGTAAAAAGAATGGTTATCAACTCCTACAAAAACGTTAAATGAAGAAACAAATTCAGACTCAAACGAAGAACCACCAGTCAAAGTTCAAAATTACAGATCTCCACCTTCTGAAATGAAGGTATTATAATTTATTTTCTGTATTGATACACACACATTAAAAATAAATTAAAATTTCTTCAGCGTTAATGACAGTTATGATCATTGGCCCGCCAAAGCACAACTTAAGCATTGCAGCTCGAATTGTAGAAAAGAAGGATGTAAAAGTAGGACAAGAATTGATGTAAGAAATGTAATATTTATTTGTGTCTAACTAATAAAACAATTGTTTAAAATTTGTTTACAAAATAATATGTTAACAATTCATAATTTCACAAATTAGAATAATGTTATTTGAATTACTTTTAATTTTTAAAAATAAAACAAGGTATTTTTAATTAATAAATCAAGCTTTTTAAAATAAATCCCAACAATAGTATGATTAATATCCTACATTAATTCCTTTATATGCAACTTAATAATATTTTATACATATTCATTAGAAATCTCAACCTACACAATCGTGTAGGTTAATTTTCACTGTTGTTTTGTAGTAGATTTTTATTTATTTTTACATTCAAACTCAAAAATAAAAATGTATAGTACAAAATATTAAAAATTAAAATTTTATGCCAGGGTTTTAGGTCACAATACCTCACAAATGTGTATGTTCGTTTTAATCTGATGTTGTAAATGTTGTATTCGTTTTAAAGCAATACACGCTTATATACACAAACGTGTAGGTTCGTGGTGAAAGGGGTATAGCAAGTCCAAAGATATTGCAAAGGTATTTGCAAATTACAACAGTCGTGTTGTTTTATTTATATTTAATATTTAATTTAATTTTATAAAAAAACATGAATCAGTCATCATTTCATCGCTACTGTCATCTTCGCCACTATCATTGTTACCGTCATCATCGTCACCATCATCTCTATTACACCATAGCCATTGTTGTTGTCGTCGTCGTAGTTGACATAAGTATAATTTTCATCATTATCCACGTAATAGAGGATGTTAGCGTGCTTAAAAAACTCTATTGCCGGGTCCAAATTATGTGCTCGGCAGTGTTCATTAAACATAAATTTAGTTAGATATCCAGCATAAAATTACTTTTTACAACAGTAATTTGACATGGACTGTTTAGAATGTCTCCAGGCACTCTCGATAGTGTTTGAATGTACACCTGTTTCCGGATCTTTAAAATGAAGGCTATAATTTACAGTCATATGAACATAGCCTTCATCATTCAAAGTATTGTAAGCCTAAAATAAAATAATTTATAAAAGTATACTACCACCCAATAATCAGATATTATTGTTGTACTCGGATTTATCCATTCTTTTATGATGGTAAGGAGGGTTATGGCGCTACGGTTTTCAACCGGGACCATGCAACATTTTCGTTTCTTTCTCATATCCTCCAAAAACCCATTGTCCTTCAACTCTGTGGCCTATGTTGTGTTTACGGCGTTCAAATTTGGATTCGTCAATTTCAACAATATGACCGTATCCACCCAATTTTATTTTGTTTATTACTATCATATCATACGTAACTTCTCGGAAAAAAGATGACCAGTTTGTTAACGTTTTATCTGCAACGCAATTGTGATTTCATCACAGGAAATTTGCTATTTATTGTCCACAAATTGTTAGTAATGGTAAATGTAATTTGTAAAAGAAGGTTTTATGTCTGAGTGAAAATCTACAAATAATAAAAGTTTTTTAGTATTATTTTTAGTTTTAATTTTTGTGTTTTTCTTTAATCTTGATTTTAGTTAATTTTAGTTTTTTTATCTTTTAATTTTAGTTTTTTTTTTTTTTTAAATTTAAATTTTTGTATTTCTATTTTATTTTTCTGTAAATTTTTATTTAGTTTACGAAAGTACTTACCTATAGTTGCATGATTTTTTCCCCTTCTTACCACCAATTTTTTCACGGCAAATCCATTTATGGTTGTCAATTGTTGACTGATCTTTCACAAGTTTCATAAAATGTCCACGAGGACATTTATGATAAGTTGACATTGTTGGCAATATACCAAATTGTTGTAATTTGGTAATTAAAACTAAACCATCATTCTGGTCTGATCACTCTTTTAAATTAAATAGATTTATATGTTTTTCCATCGCTATGGTTTACTTTATTAATTATAAGTTGTCGTGTACGTAGAGAAAAACTCAATGTTCAATAATATTAAGCACGTGATAAAAACTTCCAAAAATTGACATTTTATGTTATCAAAAATGTATTATCGTGTTAAAAGTACCTAATCTATAATTGAATGATATTTTAATGGAACTGTCAACCTAATAAAATGTGTTATTTATATATGTATTTTTATTTTTATCCAAATTATTTAGAGACTATTCGATGACTCGGTGCAACAAAAACTACAATTTTTATAACCTTGTGACTTACTTTAGGTGATGTTGCACAGCAAATCGAGGGATATTTTTGTTTTTAATTGTCCCAGCGAATGAATAATAACCTCGTTTGGTAGTTTTTAAATAATTAAAAAGTGAAAAAAAAAAATGCTAAAAATAACTCTTAGTTGTTGGGTTTTGATCACCGGTTGTTCCTTACTAAAGTTGTAGTTTACACCAGTTCGCCATGATCAGTTAAGTTGACACCAAACTAACTTGTTAAAGAAAATTGCAAAAGAGCGTTTAACTTAACAGATCTGTAACTTAAAACCATATCCGAGCCACGAATTCTGATTTCACCAAGAAAATTTTCTTTAAAAAAATGACTAAGTTCAAGAAAAAAATGGCCAAAAAAAGAGTGTCCGGTAAAGTATAAAAGTTCCGATTAAATATTTATATTCTAAATTGAATTTAAAGTTGCTGATTAATACTTTTATATGATGTTTAGTATTAAATATTTTTTACTAAAAAAAATTATAATATACAAATAAAAAAAAAAATGTATATTTAACGTTTGCAACTTATTTATGGTGTTCTCGATTCAAAAAATTAAATATTTATATATTCATGATATATTAATACATATATTTAATTTTTATTTTAATAGATAGATAACATTAAAAGTATAGTGAATTAAATTTATTTTAATCCGTTATGGATTATAAGTATAATAATTTGTATAATATAATATATATATATACACCGAAATTAAAGAAAAAAACCATTTATTATTTATTATATTATTACCATATTGGTTTGCATACATATTGTGTAGTACTTTAGTACATATTACTATTATTACTATTTTGATAATCTGATGTTTAATTTAAGATATCCAAGGGATGATCAATTACTGTTTATAAGACATATAATGTATAACTTTTGTATACCTACCTATACATTTTCTAGAGCCTTGTTTTAGATGTTATACAGATATACATATTTCATAATGGATATACGAGAAATATACATCTAATATTTTTTTGCTGTATGGGATAGTAGTGTTATTCTAAAATATTGTTTAATATTGTTTTTACATTTAGTATACATTTTAATTTACATATTTAATTATGTCAAGACAGTAAATTTTCTTGGTTGGTGTTATGAAAAATCAAATAACCGGTAGTAAGCTTCCATCAAAAAGAGATATTTTGAGCGTTCTCTTTTACAATATACGTACAGTTAAATTAACATTATAGGATAGCGCTAGTCTTGTGTTTGATGAATGTCAAATTTTTTGGATAAAAGCTCGTATAAATATTCAAGATTGATCAAATTGCTTAACAAAAATTTAAAAACTATACAATGAATGGAGAAAATTAGATAAAATTAAAAATAGAAAAACGGATACTTAAAATAAAATTATGAATACATATGAAGACAATTTAAATTACTTATTTGACATTGCACATGGTAATGCATTAAATACTATAAAAATTCACTATGATTAGTTATTTTTAATAAAACAACGGGAATAAGAACGTCATGGATGCATTATGGGTAAAGATTCAAAATTAACCGGTCTTGAATTTCGAATATTGTCTTTGGAAAAACAAAAGGCTTAACAGAAAGAAAAACATGAAATTGCATCGAAATCAACAGGTAGTTTATATATTAATTTTATTTTATAATTATATTTTTATTATTAATGTAAATTAATAATTTTAAATAATTACTCTCAAAAACGATGTTTTTAAGAACTTTTTATATTACAGTTAAATATATAATATGGACTATGTATCAGATGAAAACTTAACTGATGAAGAGGAAATTATAAATTTAGAAAGTCCTGGCCCATCAAAAATCAAGCGAACAAGAAAAAAAATTATAAACCACCGTTTATCAGCTGCATTAGACAAATGCAAAATAAGTGACAGAGATGCTGTGCATTTACTCACAGCTGCAGCTGAATCGTTCCATGTCAATACTAGTGATTACATAATAAATAGATCTTCAATTAAAAGAGCTCGAGAAAAGTATCGTGAATAATTATCTGAAGCTATAAAATCTAATTTTTTAAATGTAAATCACCAATATTGCGTTGTGCATTGGGATTCAAAATTACTATCAACTTAACAGGAATGGACACAATAGATCGTATTCCTGTGATTATTATAGCTCCTATAGTAAACCGACGTTTTTAGCATAAAAACGTAGTTCTTAAGTCAAGTGGCCTAAACTATATCACGCCACCAAATCGGACCACTGATGCTTTTACCTAATTGGATTAGAAACATCACGCCATTTCCGTGACGTCAATCATCCTTTCCTAATCACGGCATGTCTCATATAAATAGGAGCCCTCTTCACAGTGAGCTCCAGAGAGTATAGAGAGTAGTTCATACACAAACGTTTCACCCATGCTTACCAAGAGCCTCTAGGGAAACGTTCCACACACATATTCTCTCCGATTTAGTATTTCAATACTAAGTCGAAACACTTCTAAAAAGTTTATATTTTAAAGTTATTTTATATTTAATAAATTGTTAAAGTAAATATTCATATTTCGTTATTAATAATTCAAACAAACCTCTACTCTTCCTATACTACGACGTTGTACTTGACATTGTGCATTCGTCGTTAAAGAAGCATTGCAGTAAACTACGTTCGAGTGACAGCGACGGTTACTACACTCCTAATGTTGAAAAATTATTAGGAGTTCCACAATATTATCATCTGGGAAAGGGAATGAAATATGTTCAGCTGTTTATAATACTTTAAACGATTGTTGTCTATTAGATCAAGTAGAAGTTTTTGTAATTGACACTACTGCATCAAATAGTAACAATCTAAATGGTGCATACATTCTCCTTGAATAAAAGTTAAACCGAAATATTCTATTATTTGCTTGTCGTTACCATATTTTTGAAATCCTTTTACAAGCTATTTTTGTTACATCAAAACTTTCTGGTATGTCTGGACCTGATATCCCATTGTTTAAACGATTTAAAAATAATTGGATAAATTTAGATTCACGTAATTTTTATACATGGACATATCGTACCCAAAAATATTTGAATAATTAAAATATGTAGTAGAAGATGTTTTATTATTTTGTACAAAACCAATCGAAGATAAATATCCAAGAGATGACTATATAGAATTTATAGAACTTGTTATGATATTTTTGGGGAAAACTCCTCCACGAGGTATACATTTTCGACCACTTGGTGCTTACCATTTAGCTCGATGGATGGCAAAAGGGAGATATTGCTTTAAAATGTTGTTATTCTATCAGCAACTTTGGCACTCAATAATTAAAAACAGAGGTTTACAAGAAATATATTGTTTCATTGTAAAATGTTATTTAGAGGCATTTGGGTGGCCCCTTAGTCAGAGATGAAAAAAAAAAAATTTAATATTTAATTTCTCACCCCCTCATTTTGCTCATTACTATAAAAAAGTAATTTTTGTTAAATTTGATCATGATTGTTCACCCCCTTCGCGTGCCCCAAGGGCGCTAAATTAATGCAAAATAGGGGTTTTTTGTCGTTTTAAGTTTTAACAAATAAATATTGCACTTATCGATAAAATTTATAGAACTTAAATTATAGATATTTATATTTTAATAATAAACATATTTATACAATTTCTTATGAATTTATTATTTTCCAAGAAAAATTATAAAATACATAATTTTAATTTATTTAAAAATGGATTTATAAGGTTATTTACATATTTTATTAGAATAACGGTTGGTGAATGGTGATATTTATGATTATTTAATAGTTCTTGATAAAGTGCTTTTTACGATCTGGAAATTTCTGACGATACTCGCTGACTACTTGCAGTAAATATTGTTTGATTCGTTTTTGTTAATAGCTTGTTATAATCTTCGATCAACTTAACTCCTCCGCAATATCATTTACGACATTTATATTATTTACCAATTCTTTACTTTTTTTGTACTGGTCATTTCATTCCACAATTTGGGATCAAAATCTAAAGTCCATCGGTATACCAAATATATTAAAATTACTAGATTGATAGATATGAAATCATTGATATTTTTATTAGCATAATCGTATACTTCATTTGCTTTTAAAATATTCGTTTGTTGGCTTCTGATTCGATATCGAGACTTTATTGCTTTAACCATTTTTAATTTGGTTTGTGGATGATACTTTGTCATAAAAATGCTAATGAAGTCGCTCGAGTTAAGTACCATAAATACCACATTTTTAACGCTGACTTAGAAATTTGTTGTTCGTCAATGATTACAATATAATATCTTTAATAGTCTGCAGCCCATGTTTGGAGCTAGAGCAGCAGCTCTTGCACAAACCATTGTTTTATATATATAAGAACTATAAAATACATAAGTCAAGTAAAGCATTATTTTATTTTAAAGTTAATTTAAATTCGTTACGAAATAAAAATATTTTTATAGAATAAATAGCTTTTGACATCCATCTAGCGTGATGTATTGGCCCAGGAACTTGAAAATATACCATTTGGAGGTGTGTTTGACCAAGAAATATAAAGTTAACTCTAGCAGCTCCTTATAGTCATCATCTAGGGATTGATATTGTTTAATTGATTTATACAGAATATTAAAAGTTCTTCCTTTAATTTTGTAATGATTGAAAGACAAGAGTATCTTCCAATCTAATATGAAAATTGACATTAATGTTAGCTAACATTTTGAAACGTTAAAATCGGTACATCTGGGCAGATGCAATATCAATCTTATTTCAAAAGCAATTTTAATACACCAAGTATATGGTGTCTGCACGGTAAATAATGAATTTCACGTTCTAACTTTTATTCAAGCAATAACGTAACTGAACGAAGTACCGT
>NW_020270725.1:0-5839 GCF_002803265.2 Melanaphis sacchari
CCAGGGATAGATGATATACAGCGATTTTTTCATTTGCGTTCGTGCCTAAAAGATGAGGCGGCACAAGTTATAATGTATATAGAAACGACAGCCGCAAATTATAACGTAGCGTGGAATAGCGTGGTGTCTCGATATAATAATAAAAAGGTGTTAGTGCAGTCACACACGAAAGAGTTGTTCGATATTCCGGCGATAAACGAGGAAGCTGTACAATTAAGAAAATTAGTAGATCAATTAAATGGTCATATAAACGCGTTGGAAGCACTAGGAGAGAAACCTAGAGAGTGGGGCTCAATATTACTGCACCTTATCGCAACTAAATTAGATTCCAGTACACTCAAAGCGTGGGAAACGGTATCTCCTAAAAATGAAATACCCAAAGTACAAGTGTTACTTGAATTTTTAGAAAAGAGATTTAAAGTAATTGAAGCAGTGGAGACCTCGTCAAGTATAAATGTCCGTAATGACGAAAAAATAAAATATAATATGATTAACAGTAAAAAAACCAAAAATAACCACAAATCAATCGCGTTTCCAACATATGGTGGTGTGAAATGTTATAATTGCCAATTAGCGCACTCGATATATAAATGCCCATCTTTTCTTGCTTTACCGGTTCCCGATCGAATAAAAAGGGTGGGTGAACTTCAATTATGCAAGATATGTATTCGGTCTCATATCGGAAAGAAATGTGATGGAAAAAAATGTTTTCAATGTCATAAGGCGCATAACACATTATTACATTTAAAAATAAATAATAAGACGGAGAGTAATTCTTCAGAGCAATTTAAAGATAATACCGAAGAAATACCCACGACAAGCAATTTGAGTATATCGGCACACGCATCAGCGATAAGCTATAGACAAGTGCTCCTATCAACCGCAGTAATTAACGTATTTAATAATGATGGCAAACCGGTAAGGTGCAGAGTTTTATTGGACTCCGGTTCACAAAATAATTTTATCACAGAGCATATGGCGCAAATGTTAAGATTGCGACGTAAAAAAGTTACTTATGATGTAGCTGGAATCGGGCACGCATTACATACCATAGGATCCGAGATTACGGTAACGGTGAGTTCCTGTATAACGGATTTCAAAGCAAATATATCATGTTTAATAATACCTTGTATAACAAAAAATATTCCGATAAGCACGGTAAATACGGAGACCATAAATATACCAAATAATATTGTACTAGCCGATAAATCATACAATAGACCACAACGCATAGATATGTTGATGGGTATTGAATTATTTTTCGATTTATTAGATCAAGGTCAAATTAAATTAAATGAAAATGGCCCTATATTGAAAGAAACAAAGTTTGGTTGGATTGTGGCAGGTCCAATTTCTAATAATAAATCGAATTTAAAAGAGACACAAAATATTTGTTTAAGTACGTATCAAGTAGATGATAATTTAGATGAAAAGATTGCGAAGTTTTGGAGATTGGAAAATATAGATAAAAATACTCATTATACATTGGAAGAAAAGGCTTGTTACGATCATTTTACTAAAACAGTACGCCGCGACGATACGGGCAAATTTGTCGTACGGTTGCCGTTCCGGGAAGACATTAGCAAATTGGGTAATTCTTATAAAAACGCGTACAGACGATTTCTGTCTACAGAAAAACGATTAGAACTAAATAAAAAGTTAGATAAGGATTATCAGCAATTCATGTATGATTACCTATATCTTGGTCACATGGAACCGCTGCGCGGCGCGGGGGAAGGGTCGGTCAATGAACCAGGCTATTTTCTACCGCATCACGCTGTAGTAAACGATAACAGTAGCACCACTCGTCTGCGCGTAGTATTCGACGGTTCTAGTAAAACCGATACAGGGATAAGCTTAAACAATGTCCTGTTAAAAGGACCAACAATACAAGACGATTTATTAAATATTTTGGCTAGGTTTCGTACACACAAATACGCTATATCCGCAGACATATCGAAGATGTACCGTCAAATTTGGATTGCACCGGAGCATCGGAAATATCAAAAAATATTTTGGCGTGAAAATAAGGAACAGCCTATGCAAATATTTCAATTAAATACGGTCACTTATGGTATTGTCTCGGCATCGTTCTTAGCTACCGCGTGCTTGTATAAACTAGCGGAGGACGAGCATAGTAATTTTCCAAAAGCGTGTAATACAATAAAAAATGACTTTTACATGGATGATTATTTAGGGGGTGCAAATACGAAAGAGATGGCCATACAATTACGTAATGATTTGCGAACAGTGTTACAATCCGGTGGCTTTAACTTACGAAAATGGTCTGCCAATGATCCGGAGTTATTAAAAAATTTAAATACGGAAAATAGTGATTCTATGTTGGTACTCGAATTAGAAAACGAAATGGCGAAAGTTCTCGGGGTACTGTGGCATCCTAGGAAAGATATATTTCAATATAAAGTACAGGATACAAGTTCGGAAATTCAATCGACAACAAAGAGAAGCATATTAGCGCAAATAGCTTCATTGTTCGACCCACTCGGTTTAGTGGGACCTATAATTATAAAGGCAAAAATTTTAATGCAAGAAATGTGGAGGTTAAAAAATTGATTGGGATAAACCGGTACCGACGAAAATGCAAGATGAGTGGACGAAATATTTACACGAATTGGCAAGTTTACGGGAATTGTGTATACCGCGTTTTTTGTGTACGGAAGATAATTGTTATATAGAGGTTCATGGTTTCGCTGACGCCAGTTTAGCCGCCTATGGCGCGTGCATATACGTCCGCACTACAAATAATAGTGGTGTTTGTACATCGCATTTATTGTGTGCAAAATCTAAAGTTGCGCCTTTAAAAGTTATATCACTTCCCCGATTGGAACTATGTGCGGCCGTAATTTTGGTAAGGCTGTACAATAAAGTAATACCAAAATTAGGTATACAAATACAACGGCGATATTTTTGGTCTGATTCGTCAATCGTCTTAGCCTGGGTAACTTCACCTTCTACGCGTTGGCAAACATTTGTTGCGCATAAGGTGGGGGAAATTCACGATCTTAGCTCAGTAAACGAATGGCACCATATTGGAACTAAGGACAATCCCGCGGATATTATTTCACGAGGATGTGATGCGAAAGAAATTATAAATAGTTCTATATGGTGGCACGGACCAAGCTGGTTAACCAGCGATCATAAAACTTGGAAAAAAACTGTTTGCGAATTAAAATATACCGAAATACCAGAAGAGAAGGGTACACCGAAAACTGTTGCATTTTTAGCACAACCGGTTATAAACGAACAAATATTAAACAATTATTCCTCCTGGAATAGATTATTGCGCATTTTTTGTTATTGTTTACGTTTTATAAAAATAAGAATAAAAAAAATTAAAGTAGTTGGTCCAATATTATCAGATGAATTAAAAGAAGCTGAAATAATTATAATTAAAATAGCTCAAGCTTCCTATTGGTCCAGTGAAATAAATGATTTAAATAAAAATTGCACTTTAACGATAAAAAGTAAATTACATAATTTACAACCCTTTTTGGAAAACGGAATTATACGAGTCGGTGGCCGCATAAAAAATGCCAATCATGTGAGTATAGCACAGCGTCATCCTATTCTGATTCCAAAAAATAGTATTATTGCGAAATTAATATTGCGTAACGAACACGATCGACTTTTGCATGCAGGCCCGCAAGCAATGTTAGCAAACAGTCGATTAAAGTACTGGATAATTGGAGGCAGAAATATTGCTAGACATATATTTCACCAGTGTGTAAAGTGTTTTCGACTTCGACCAACAGTAGTTGAACCAATAATGGCGGATTTACCATCGGAACGACTGGAGCCAAATCGACCGTTTAAAAAATGCGGGGTTGACTATGCCGGTCCTATTACCATAAAAACAAGTTTACGAAGAAATGCTACAACAATAAAAGGGTATATCTGTGTGTTTGTATGTTTTAGCACTCGGGCAGTCCATATTGAATTAGTTGCTGATCTAACTGCTGAAGCATTTCTAAATGCTTTAAAACGCTTTATTGGACGCCGCGGTGTATGCTCCGATATATTTAGTGATAATGCTACTAATTTTGTGGGAGCTAATAATAAATTGTTAGAGCTAAAAAAAATATTTCATAATGAAGAGCATTTAACTAAAATATACGATGCTTTATCGTCTGAGGGCATAAGGTGGCATTTCATACCCCCTCGATCCCCTCATTTTGGCGGATTGTGGGAGGCTTCCATTAAATCTATAAAAAATCATTTATACCGAGTTTTAGGTACGGCTAATCTGACATATGATGAACTGAACACCATCTTAATTAAAATAGAGGCAGTCCTTAATTCCAGACCTTTAACCCCATGTTCCTCCGATCCTACTGATACGACACCATTAACACCAGCTCATTTTTTAATTGGTGAACCTACCTGTTCATTACCGGAGCCAGATTTAACTGGTATACCAGAAAATCGATTAAAACGTTGGCAGCGGGTAACGCAATTGACTCAAATATTATGGAAGCGCTGGAGTAAAGAATATTTATCGCAACTTCAAACGAGGCAAAAGTGGTTAGCAAATAGGGGCCCTAAGCTCAAGATCGGTACTATAGTATTAGTGAAAGAAGACGACGTGCCCCCGATGTCTTGGTCAATGGGTCGAGTTGTTCGTGTCCAAGCTGGTGACGACGGTGTCATCCGAGTGGCGACTATATTATCAAAAGGAAAAGAAATATCCAGAGCTGTCCGTAAACTTTGTCCTCTTCCTTTTGAGGATAATAGTTCGTAAAATATTTTTTTTTATTCTATGATATCTTATTGATATTTAAATATGGCATGTATTATGAAACATTCTAATTTATTTATATTTAACAATGTCTTTACTTATATATTTATATTACTTATTCCTTTATTTAATTTTGTGTGTTTACATCATTTATCTATTTATTGTGAACTTTTGTTGAAAAATATTTTATATGCATTTGTTTTACTGTATTAATACTCTAATTTTTCAAGGCGGGCGGCATGTCGACGCGTATATTATACTTCAGAAATGTCACTATTATTATTATTATCTATTGTTATGTTATCTTATGATCGCCAATGTCGATCCGATCCATGTACGAATGTTACCTATTTTAGTGTGTGTTTAACCGTGTATCCATGTACATAGGTGTCGGGTTATGTGTTCGAAAATGATATGTTCGAATGAAATGTGTCGAATAAAAATGTTCGAAAGTATATGTTCGAATTAATTTTTGTTCGAATAAATTTGTGTTCGAAAACTTTAATGATTATATTGATATAGATATAGAGATATATATAGTATATTACGCCGTATATTCGACCTATTAGACCGGTACTGGGAATGATAGTTAGACGGTTAGACGATAGACGCATATTATAACATTAATAGATATCTAATAGAGCAATAACTTAAATCTACTTGTTATCGTAATATTTTTGTGTGTGTAACATACGAACTGTAATTCACCCACTACTGCAGTATATTTGATTTTCAGACCGTTATAATGAAATAGGAACGAATATGTCGATGTATTATAAAATTATCACCTACTATACATAAGAAAATATTATTAGTGAATGAATATGAATTCATGTTTACTAAGAATAATTTCGTAAACGTGATAATGAAATGTGTACTATTGATTCAGTCAAAAATGGGAAGCATTGAACAATTATTAAAAACAATGAACATATTAAAGACGAACGTATACACGTGAACTATTCACACGCACCAAATCCAATTCAAAATGAATGTAAAATACTTAAAATAAAATAAAAACTGCTGCGTATTGCAATCTCAAGAATCTTACAAAGTACATGTAAATGAACGAAGTACATCAGA
>NW_020270726.1:0-3246 GCF_002803265.2 Melanaphis sacchari
ATAGTGCTAATATAACTTTTAATTCACATTTTAATTGTATTAAATGTGTTAATTGTTATAACACCAATAGATTTTTTATAGGACCGATGATCTACAGTAGGTGACTGCAGCACGTTTTCACCATTTCACATTATCTTTGAACTTTGACCGTCAATTGCCGGTATCAATTTTGTATTACAACCGTGGTTCCCCGATTAACTGCAACTGGTTTTATTAATACCAGTTAATTAGCAACAGCAGTCAGAAATAATACATATATATTAAATCTATACAAACTTTTAAAAATTACCTTTTATCACTTTAGAGGTTGAACTTTGAAAAATCCTTTCTCAGTGCGCTCCTACGTTGCTTAAGGAGGGAACCTCTGTACAAAATTTCAAGTTTCTAAACCCAGCCGTTTGGTCTGGGCGATGATGAATGAATAGGGGTGGTCTCTTAAATGTATATATGTTACGGTAAATGATGTTAAATGGAAATTAACGTTATTCACCGGTTATTAACGTTATTTACCAAATATACAGGTAATTATCGTTATAAACTGGATAATCACGTTAATGACCAAATACACAGGTAATTGTTGTTATAGACCAGATATGCACGTGAATCTCAAATACCTACTACAAAATAGGTATTTTTAAAAATAGAAAAAATGCTGTATTATTTTTTATTTGTTTTTACAATTTGTACTCCCATGACATTTACTATTACATAATTTTTCAGCCCCACGGCAGGCACAACGTTTATTATTACAACCAGTCTTGCAATGGCAACGCTGGTACCCTTGAGGGCCCGCGACCGAACTATTACTAGCTGCTTCCCTCAGTGTCAACTGTCTATCACCTGCTAATTTTATCACATTGTACATGTCTAATAGATTTTCTTCGCAAGCAGCTATTTCTTGGCGTGTGTAATTATATTTAAGAAAACCATGTTCCGTACCTATAAAATAGTTAAACAATTTTTAATTTTAATAATATATTTTTTCATTAAGAATTAACTTACAGAGTTTGTATAAGTCATGTTCAACTTGGGTGACAACTGCCAGTATATTTCGCGGAGAACCACGAGCTCTATCAACGTCCGGTATAGTTACACGTACAGTTGTGCCTATTTCAAGCTGAGGAAACTTTTCTTTGGAAAGTTTCATCATTTTCTCTCCTTGTTTTTCTAAATTTTTTTTTGAATTTTTACGTGCAATACAAATATTTTCTTGACGATCATCTAAAAAATATTAAAAATAATTTTTAAATATTAATAATTTATTGTTAAATAATTAAAAAATATTTAAGTACCAAGTTCCGAATTTTTTTCTACGATTTCTATGATTTCATTTCCGATTTCGTCTTCTTCGGTGATTGGTTCATTGGTTATTTTTTCTAAATCTTCTTCCGTAATGACCTCTTTTATTTCATCGTTTGGAAGATTAGACGACATTAAACCAATTCTAGCCGTGCAGCCAAACATCGCTTCATATGGCGTTCTACCTATGCCTAATATGTAAATAATTAACATTAAAAAAAAACAATTTTTATTAACTATTAATAAAAATAAGTTAAATGTTAATAGTACCTGAATGAAAAGCTCTATTTTTTTTAAACTGAATAAATCTTAATGCCGATGGCCAATCGGAACTATTATTATCACCCATCCAAGCAGCTAGCATTTCTTGGACGTCTCTATTGGCTCGTTCAACTGACCCCTGACTTTGACTATGTCTTGGCTTTCCATGAACGATTTTGACTTCATTCCACATTATATGAAGTATAATATAACCTGTATATTTGGTAAATAATGTAAATAACCGGCGAATAACGTTAATTTCCGATGTAACATCATTTACCGTAACATATACATTTAAAAGTACAACTTAAGACACAGCACACTGTGATCGTAATAAAACTGATCAGTTATGCTGGTACACAGTTTGTAAAAAGGATTCATTCACACTAATAACCATTTACACTAGTTATTGCCAATAATTTGTTCTTTAATAAATAGCCGGCATCTTAATCATAATTATTCTTCTATTTATATTGTTAACTAATTTTTAGGTATTGTCATATTGCTATAAACAATTAACTGGTATAATATCTATAGTAGTGTATTGTGAAAATTAAAGTAAATCAATTAGGTATTGAAGAGAGAAAAATCTTTATTGAATATGTTGTGTGCCATCGTTATACAATAATTATTATAATTAAACTACTTAAATCTTAAACATAAAAAAATTGTAATTTATTAAACAAAACAACATTATTTAAGTGTAAATAGAAACACATGTTATTATAATCGTCTAATTTATTAAATTATATAATTTTTGCATTGAAACCTTCGTAATTAAAAGTGCATGATAATAAATAAAATAAATGTATAATTTAAAAATAACTCCAATGTACACTGCAAAAGTATAATATGTAGCTGAGTAGAAGATTATTCTAAAATAAAAATATAAGAAATACTTTTGATTTTTATTTCTTATGTTATGATGAATAGATCTGTATAGTTCCGATTTTTGTTTAATATTTCAAGTACGTATATATATTTTAGTATTCATAAGTAACTATTGTAATATTACGTATCAGATTTATGTATTTTAACAAGGTAAAATAATTATTAGATCCAATTATGAATATTTAAAATACTGTTATTTTGATTTAACCATATCCATCGATGAAATATTCAATCTAAAAATATATATATATATAAATAATAATTGACTTGTTTATAGATTTGAAAAGTTTATTCTATTAATAATATAATTATGTAGAAAATTTTATATCGAAAAATGTATTTTGATTATTATTTCATAGAATAAAAGTAAATGCATGAATTTAAAATATTTCAATTAATGTATTATACACGTGAAATAAATAAAATAAACAATATCTTATAAAAAACGACGAAAAAATATAGTTTTTAAACAAAAATAAAAATTAAGTACTGGAATATATTTCTATTGATTTTCTAAATATATAAATAAATATAAATCTGGTACAAGAAACTGGTATACTACAACCAAAAAAAAAAAAAAGAAAATATTTTTGGTCCGGTGGGGGGGGACGTGCCATCCAATAGCTATAGCACAGATTTCAATTGATGTACACATATAAATATGATTGTAACTTACAATTTTAGATAAGGCCTGTAAATAAACATCAAAAATATATAGTTTTAATAAAATGAAAAATAAAATATATTGCTTAAATGCTTAATTCAACATGGCTATTGATTTTCTAATCAAAAGTA
>NW_020270727.1:0-11394 GCF_002803265.2 Melanaphis sacchari
AACCTCGCAACACGGGCCCCGAGGAAGCCCGGTCGAGTCGGCTTGCTGTCAGCACCTCGACGCTCGGGGTGTTGACCGAGGCACGACCGCGTGGATCACCGAGACACGTCAGCCTTTCGCACCGGGAAAGGCACACCTGGAGGAAGGACTCGTGGTGGTTGTGGAAGCACCGCCTTAGTGGAAGGGTTTGACCAGGCGATAACGTCGGGCCCCGGCCGCGGCGATCACTCATTATGGCGTCCAAGGTGGTGGCGTTCCGTGCGGGACCCTGAGTTGGTCCAGCGCCTGAAGAGATAAATCCTGTTATACAAAAAAGGGGCCGAGTGTCTCCGGGGTAACCAGGAAGAACTGGTCGACTCCGCAATACACGGAAAGATTTCTTTATTATAAATATAATTTGGCTTTTTGAATATATAAATAATATGTTATTTATTAGAAAACTAAAAATTATTTAAATTTTGATAATAACTATATGATTATTGATAAAATATATGGATGAAAAAGTATCATTTTAATGGGCCTCCATGAAATGGCCCAAACTATACTCTTTCTCTCTCAATCAATTCCGTCCCCGGGAGTGATAGACGGGACGTTGTAGTAGGCGCAGCCCATTAGTTTATAGGTCTATGGGTCATGCTTGAAGCCAACAGTCATAATCCAGATTGGGCATTGTTTACAATCCGATGTTATCAACGTTAGTGATAACAGATAAAATTATCTCCAAGGTATATGTGTAGCTGATGGTAGTTATGCACAGACACAGTTTATATATACCCCACATTCTAATCCTATTACAAATTCACAAAAGAGATACAATTATGCTCACATTAGAACAAGAAATGTGGTTGAACGTGTCAATGGTTAATTAAAAATTCAATTTCGTTGCCTCAGTCGTAAATTAGGAACTGCGACTACAACATCGAGTAATATCATAGTTGCATGTGTAATATTACACAATATTTGTATTAAATATAAAATAGACCTGGATTTTGATGAAGATGAATCACAGTTTCAATCAGAAACAGTCGATGCAGAAGTATTTGTTGATGTTGGAAATGGATTCAATATAAGAAAATCTTTTATAAATAGACACTTTAACTAAACATATAGATTAGTAGATATTTTAATAAAATAAACATTAACATTAATACATAAAATTTTTATAAAAAAGTAACACTACATTTTTAATTACAATATAATAATCAGTATTTTTATAACATATAATTAATATAAAAAAAATTAAAATAAGGTTTAACATTTATAGTATAAGATAGTAGGTTACCAGTATACATATATTTGCGTTTTTTTTATTACATTTTATATTATATTATATTAATATTGTTATATTATTTTTAAATACATATCAAATTTATTATTAATAATTATTTATTAATTTTCACTATTCAAATTTTCATATTTTAAAATAATAAATTATTTAGCAGTCACGCGCAGGCAGTCCGATAGTGCGCACGCATTTATACGTCGCTCCCGGAATATGTCCAGCTCTAAAACTTCTACTGAACAGAAAATTCTATTTTTCATCTCATTCAACGATATACCTGACACTCTTGATACAAACTTGTTAGCTGATCAACTCACGAGATAAATTCTTCTCCAAATCAAGTAACATCGTCAAATTTTAATTATTTATAAATTAATCTAAATACAATACATCCCACTACTGCGAAACATTCTTTGTCAAACACAAACCGCCACAGGCACCGTCGCACGCGGTGACCTCTGGACTTCGATAACGTTGGCGATATGGCCTCCAAAACCGTATCCTCGATTAAAATTGTCAATAACCAAATAATTAGTAAAAATAATGATGACAAAAACAAAAATAAAAATAAACGTAACTTATCGCCATCGTCCACTCCACCGCAATCTCCATCCTATACAGCCGCCATTAAGAAAGCTAAATCGTTCATCATGCCAAACAGGTATAGCGTTCTATCTGTAGACGAGTCTACTATCGAAAACCTCGACGTCATATCTGATGATCAAAATGAGGAGCAACTGAATACCACTAACAATACACCAAAAACAATTTTGCCTCCACCCATTTTCATTAAAGGGGTACTGAACTACATGGGGTTACTAAACCAATTTAAACACACTATCGGTCCAAACACCTTCACGTGTAAATCGACATCAACTCATCTAAAAGTCCAAACTGATACCCCAGACAATTACAGAAAAATCATTCACTTATTGAAAGAAATCAATGCACAGTACCACACATACCAGCTCCAATCCGACAAACCTCTAAGAGCAGTTATAAGGAACCTACATCCATCAACTCCAGAATCTGATATAACATCAGCTCTAGAAGAAATAGGTTTCACGGTGAGAAATGTCACCAATATTAAACACCACCAAACCAAAACTTCGTTGCCCATGTTCTTTATTGACATAGACCCTAATGGAGATAACGTTACCAATATCTTCGCTATTACTTCTATTTTGCATAAAAAGTAAAAATAGAAGAGCCCCATAAAAAACGTCAGATACCACAATGCCAAAACTGTCAAAGCTACGGACACACACGCTCATACTGCGCTTACCCACCTATATGTGTCAAATGTGGAGAAAACCACCTTTCATCATCGTGCACAAAATCTCCAGATTTACCAGCAAAATGCGGCCTCTGTCAAGGTGCGCATCCAGCCAACTACAAGGGATGCACAATATATCAAACAATTTCCCGGAAACACAACAACAACACCTCAAGCAAGAAAGCCCAGCAGCCACCGCCTCATAATCTCAACCTCAACACCAACACCAATCCTGAGTATCAACAGCAACAACCAGGCTCCGAAAACACACCCAGGTCACGTACGTATGCTAATGTAACTGAGGGTCACCAGTCCGCAAACTCTAATATCTCCACAAACAACAATGAATCCTCACTTCTAAAATTCCTTGACGAGTTCAAATCTATAATAAACCCTCTTATCTCTCTCTTCACCACCGTCCTCTCAAATCTCATTAACACCAAAAATGTCAAATAATAACGCAACATCTCACTCTCTCCTCATCCTAAATTGGAACGCTAATGGTCTAGCAAAACACAAAGACGAACTTTTAGCCTTACTACAAAATAACAGAATCGACATCGCACTCATATCAGAAACTCACTTCACCAATTCAACACACTTCTACTTTCCTGGGTTCCAAGTCTTCAAAACCAACCACCCTGATGGCACCGCACACGCGGGAGCCGCCATCATAGTAAAATCTTCCCTACTATTCTATCCTCTCCCGCAATTCCAAACGGACCACATTCAAGCCAGTGGCATAGAAATAACACTTAACAACACCCCTCTAAATATATTTGCAGTATATAGTCCACCACGCCACACAATAACCTTAAACCAATTCAACGACTTCTTCCTTACTCTTGGTCATAAATTTATAATAGGAGGTGATCTAAATGCTAAAAATATACAATGGGGTAACCTCTCGTCTACTGACAACTCGCTCTGGCAAACAACAAGGAAAATCCTTCAAACAAAACAATCTGTTCCTCCACTAAAAAAATCCGATGGTACTTGGGCTGTCACTGACCTAGATAAAGCCAATATATTTCGACATCATCTCTACTCTACCTTCCAACCCCACAACAATATTCTCACTCCTTCTCAAATCGAAAAAGTGAACCATTCTCTCTCTCACCCTCTTCCCATGACTCTCCAACCTAAACATATTCGACCTAGCGACGTTGAATATGCGATAAAAAACTCCCCTCGTCACAAAAACCCAGGCTATGACCTAATCACAGCTGAGGTAGCTACACAACTCCCTAAAAAAACCTTACTTCTCTTAACACACATTTTCAACTCTATACTTAGACTGTCATACTTCCCTGTTCTTTGGAAATTCTCAATCATCATTATGATCCCCAAACCTGGCAAACCTCCCGACTCTCCCGAATCATACAGGCCCATTAGTCTTCTTCCACTATTTTCCAAAATCTTTGAACGAATTATCCTAAAACGCATCCTTCCTATCATTGAAGCCAGTATACCTAATACCCAATTTGGATTTCGTCATCACCACTCTACAACACACCAAGTCTATCGTCTTGTGGATAAAATATCATACACTCTTGAGAAAAAGCTTATTTGCACAGCTGCCTTCCTCGTCGTATCACAGGCACTCGACAGAGTATGGCATGAAGGCCTACTCTTCAAACTCAAATCTATTCTTCCACCTTACTATTTTCTATTATTTAAATCCTATTTAGAAAACAGACATTTTTCCGTTCGATTTGGCTTCTCCTTATCCGAAGTATCACCAATCCACGCAGGGGTACCTCAAGGTTCCGTAACAGCACCTCTACTCTTCAATTTATTCACCTCAGATCAACCTTTTTTTTTTTTTTTTCGGTTTGGAATCGCGGACAGGGAGGGAAGTAGGTTGCCCCATTGCTGCCTCCCTGGCCGCATCGTTTATTGAACGACAATAACAGTACATAACAATTACAGTTTCCATCATAAAAATTTATAATTACAAATAATAAAAGGTGGGGGCCTCTAACCGCCCTGAAAAAATTTTGGCCATTCAGCCTACAACAAACAATAGCTTAACTAATTTAAAAAGGAATGTGATGCGGCAGGACGCTCTTAGACCACTGCGGCAACAACAGCTTCCCACTGCCTCGCCCTCTCCAGCTCCTACTTGCAGCCCATGATCGCCTCCACCATGTGGATGAACTGCGCCTTCCTCCCTCTTGCTGCTACCAGGATCCTTGCTTTGAGTGGCGGATCTGCGGGTAGCTCCGCCGCCGATGGCCCGCACAGGAGGTCCATGACGTCCTCTGGACGTACCGGCCTGCCCAGGGGCTGCTCCACTTCTCTCCTCTCGGCAATCCAGAAGAAACACACAAACAACGTGTGCTCCGCGTCGTCGATCTCTGCAGTGCAGTGCGGACAGGCTGGACTCGGCGTCTTATCCCGAGTCCAGAGGTAATTCTGAAAACAGCCGTGGCCGCTGAGGGCCTGTGACATATGGTAGCTGATTTCACGTGGGCCACATTGCCACCACCTGGATAGGTTGGGTATCAGCCGTTTAGTCCATGCCGCCTTCTCGGTGGAATCCCAAAGACTCTGCCAGCGTCTATTGACATCGTCGGTAGTATCGCGCTTCACCAGTACGGCGCCGGCATTCTTGGCTGCCGCGGTCCGCTTCCTCGCTCCCGCTAAGAGCGTAGCCGGGGGCATCCTGGCCAATACGAGGGCCGCCATGTCGGACACTGACCGATAGCACCTTGCTACCTTCAACGCTGCACACCTCTGTGCTTGTAAAAGAGCATTACTTGCTTTGTGGGTTTTGGCTGAGCTATCCGCCCAAACTTCAGCTCCGTAAAGTAGTCGGCTGTGGACTACGCTCATAAGTAATTTCGTTTTCGACTGGGAAGGACCGCCAACGTTCGGCATGAGCCTTCCGAGGGCCACTGCGGCTTTCCTTGCTCCTGCCGCCACAGAAGTCACGTGGTCGACGAAAGACAACCTCGTGTCTAGCCGAACACCGAGGTACCTGATTGCGCGTTCAACGGGAATGTGGCAACCCTGGATGTGCAGATCGGGATTGCGGTAAGCCTTCTTGCTTTTAAGGACCACGCACTCCGATTTTTCCGGCGCGAGGCTGAGACGGTTGGTGGTCATCCATTCGACGATGTCCTCCAGAGTTGGGTTGACCAGCTGCTCCACCAACTCGGCATTATGAGCCACTGCTACCACAGCAACATCATCTGCAAACGCTACCAGTCTGACACCCTCACGAACCGGAAGCCTCAGTACGCCATCGTAGAACAGATTCCATAGCGTCGGCCCAAGAACAGATCCCTGAGGGACGCCACACGTTACGGGAATATTCTTGTCCTCCATGTATGATCTAAGGATTTTAACCAAGTACTGCGGGACAGAGGATCTTCGTAACGCCTCATCGATGAACCTCCAGGGCGCCGAATTAAAAGCGTTCCTGACATCAAGAGTGACGAGCACACACAAATCCCTCTTCTGGACTGGGCCGCGTTTGGCCGACTCGGCTATACTGAGAACCTCTTCGATGGCGTCGATGGTGGATTTGGACCGCCTGAACCCGTATTGATTGGCGCTTAGGGCGCCCACATTACTGATGTGCGTCTCCAGTCTGTTAAGCAACACCCTCTCAAAAACTTTACCAACTCCATCCAACAAGCTAATTGGTCTATAGCTTGAAGGGAGGTCCCGTGGTTTGCCCTGTCCCTTGTACAAGAGCACAAGTTTTGCGCGTTTCCACACAGCTGGGAAGACGCCGTTTGAGAGGCACTTGTTGTAGCAAGTGGAGAACTGCTCTGGAAATTTATTGTACGTCAGTTTGATAATTTCGTTAGGGACAAGGTCGGGACCGGGTGCCTTTCCCGAAGGTAGCCTAGCGATGGCGCTACCTATTTCTTCGGCGGTAATTGGCGGCACCAAGGGTTCTTCGAGCGTCGAGGCTAGATCTACCAAAACAGTCGGTGGTTGGGACGTACTTGGGATACGAGCCCTATCTGTAAGGGGTGACGCCGGGAATAGTCCGCGGGCCAGATTGCCGATCATGTCTTGACTTAAATCCGGGGCACGTCTGCCAAGTCTTTTTGACACCAATTTATAAGGAACACCCCAGGGGTCATTTTCCACGGATAAGCACAGCTCCTGCCAACTCCTCTCTTGGGACTTCCTGATGGCATGCTTCAAGTCCCGTCTCGCCCTATTGTATAGCTCACGTTCATGTTCACGTGAAGATGTTGACGTTCGACGGCCGGTTCTCTGATAGTTCCTGCGGGCAGCGTTAGCGATCTTGCGTAGTTCCGCTATCTCATTATTCCACCAGTAAGCCGAACGTTTCATCGTGAATGTTGTCCTGCGTGGCATCGCTGCATCGCAAGATTTAATAAGTAATTCACTGAGACGGTCTACATGGCTATCGACCGGCGCATTTGCCGGAAGCGTGGGGGGAGGATCCGCCAGGTCCCAAAATATGTTAACCACCGCAGGGTTGAGCTTCTTGACTGACCAACCTGGAGCCGGAGCGCGGGATGGCCCGTCTGCGCGGGTTCGTGGCTGTACTTTCACCACATTGAACGTGATGTAAGCGTGGTCGCTGGGTGAGTGCACGTGTTCTAGCACTGCCCAATCCGTGACCAGAGGATGGTTTCTGGGTAGGGGCCTCATCAAAGTTACATCGATGACCGATCTCGCGTTAACCCGTGCATACGTCGGTGTAGAGCCTCTGTTGCAGATCATCAGATCTAGAGACGTAACCAAATCGGAGAGTAACGATCCACGTACGTCCTCGGTTGCTGATCCCCAGCTGGCAGAGTGGGCGTTAAAATCGCCTGCCACAATGAGACTTGCTTGACTATTGATTTGTTGGCGAATGGACGACTCAAGTCCAGCCAAGAAGAAGTCAAACTCAGCAATGGTGCAATTTGGACTGCAGTAGCACCTGTATAGGACGTTGTTATTGATCCTCGCCCAGGCGAAACCAGGTCCAGCTCCGTGGTCCATGATGAGCGGGCATGGATTGCCCGTTACATAGATCGCAGACTTGCCGTCAACGCTGTTAATCCAACGTTCGTTCTTCCCCATTGGTCTATGGTAGTCACAGATGAGTGTAATGCTAGAACTCCGTTCTGCCATCGTCTGAATGAGCAGCTGTTGGGCTGCCCAACAGTAGTTGAGATTAATTTGAATAACGTTAGTCCCATCCGAGATGACTGCACGAGGGGGGTTTCCTAGCCTCGCGGTCATCCTGATGGAGTTTCTTTAACAGCGTCGACGACTCTGGCAAAGGCACTCGCAGCCGTATCAGAAGCGCTGCAATTGGCCGCCTTGTGGCCAGCTTCCCCACATCGCCTGCAGCACGCAGTCCTATCCGGGCCATCACACTTATTAGATGTGTGTCCAAAAGCCAGGCAGCGGAAGCACCTGATCTTAGTGTCAGCTGCCCTTATCCTGCAACTGACCATGCCCACCTTTATCCGTCCGGACGTGAGCACACCTCGAGCTCCTCCCGCTGGCGCTGACACCAGAGCCGTCTGCATGCCGCCAAAACTCTTTCTAAGGCTAATGCATCTAACAGCCTCAGCCGGAGCACCTTTTTTTTTTTTTTTTTTTTTTTTATTACATCGAGATATGGGAGGGAATTGCTTGAGTATTACTGCCTTCCATGCCTCTTCGTTTATTAGAAGAATAACTTTCTACAACATATCACAATTTAACATTTAACCCGCGTGCGGATGTACATCTGATGGGGGGCCTCTAACCCCCCTGGTTTGGCTTTCAGCCCACATGCAAGTAACTTAACTAATTTGCGTTTCTTCTTTCTTCTTCCCTTTCCACTTCCTCTCTGGTTTTGAGAATTTTCGTTACTGCATCCTCTATTCTCATCCAATTTTCCTTGTTCTGCATCATTAATTTCACGGTGTTTTCTACCTTGATTTGTTCACCAACGTACACCGCCAAGTCCTGTCTTTGTCTCTCCCATGCGTCGCATTCGTAGATCGCATGCTCTGGCGTATCGGGGGATAATCCACAGAGTTGACATCTGTCCGTATTTCTTCGCCCGAAACGATGAAGGTACTCGCCAAAGGCCCCATGTCCTGTTAGGAACTGGGCTAGATGGTATTTGACTTCCCCGTGTTTCCTGCTCACCCATTGTTGAACGTCTGGTATCAGTCTGTAGGTCCACCTTCCGTTTGTGGAGTTACTCCAGCTTTCTTGCCATTCAGTCCAGACTTCTTCTTCACTCTGTGTTCTGTCCTTTCTATCATATATGTTTGCTCGGTGTTTAGCCAGGGCCTTTAAAGGCGTCAGTGAAGAAACAACCGCAATGGCCTCGTGAGATACTGTTCTGTAGCTACACACTATTCTAATGGACATCCTCCGATACACTGTTTCTAACTTCTTCCATGCTTGAACCGTCATCATCTCTGCCCAGCAGGGTGCCCCGTAAAGGAGCTTCGAAGTCACTACACACGATAGAAGCTTTCTTCTTCTCTGTCCAGCTCCACCAATGTTAGGTAAAATATGTCCTAGCTGTCTTGTTATAACCGCGGTCTTCTTTGCTATTTGTTCTGCATGTTCTTTGAATGTGAACTTTGGGTCAAGCGTTAAGCCAAGATATTTGATCTTATTGCTCGAGTTCACCGTCGTGTTACCGCACCTAACATTTATGTTTTTCTGCGTATATCGTGTAGTGAATACGATAGCCTCCGTTTTGTGTTCTGCCAATGTTAGCCCGTTCTTCTGCATCCATTCTTTGACTATCCCGAATGCCATCTCCAGTTTCTCTTCCAAGAAGTTTTTATGACATTCTGTTGCGACTACTGCCACATCGTCGGCAAACGCTATTATTTCGACACCTTCTGGTAGTTTTTGTTTCAACAGGCCATTGTACATTACATTCCAAAGGCATGGGCCGATCACTGAGCCTTGTGGGACTCCTGCTTCCACCCTGTACTCTTTTTTCTCATCCCCTATTGTGTATTGGATTTTTCTGTCCGATAGGTATGACCCTACTATTTTTTGTATATATTCTGGTGCATTCATTTCTTTCAGTGCTGCAGTTATTTTTGTCCATGGGGCAGTGTTAAATGCGTTGCAAACGTCTAACGTTAGCATTCCAACGACCTTTTTTCTCTCGTTACCTGTCTTGATGATTGAGAGTAATCTTTTTATGGCGTCCAAAGTCGATCTTTTCTTTCGGAAACCAAACTGTGAGTCGCACAGTATTCTCGAATCCTCCAGAAAGACGTTCAGCCGTCTTGTCAATATTCTCTCGAAGAGTTTACCGATTGTATTCAACATGCATAGGGGTCTGTAGGAGGATGGGTCTTCCGGCGGTCTACCTGGTTTGTGTATCAATACTAGATTTGATACTTTCCAGTCTATCGGATAGTAGCTCTCTTTCAGGCACATGTTATATACGTTGGTAATAGCTTTTGGATCTAGTTGGATGACTGCTATGAGGAATTCGTTAACTATTCCGTCTGGCCCAGGTGCTTTCCCGCGTGGCAATTTCCTAACTTCTTCTAGTACTTCTGTTTCTGTGATTTCGATGTATTGCTGTTGCACCTCCGCCCGCACGTTCCCTTCCACAATTATGCTGTTGGGTTCCAGGGTCCTTTCTTTCCTTGGAAAAAGCTTGTATACAATGGCGTCTATTCTTCCCGGAACTTCCGCTCCGAGGATTGGTCGTCTACCACACAGTTTTTTCATAGCTATCTTATATGGTTGTCCCCAGGGGTCCCTTTCTACTTCTAGACACAGTTGTTGCCAGCACTTCACTTTCGCTATTTTGATCTCTTTGACCAGTGACTTCCGGCTCTCTTTATATAGCCTTGCTTCTTCAGTACACTCCTGCTCATTTCGTTTCCTCCTTTTCCTTTGGTAGCTTCTTTTACACTTAATGCAATCTCTTCGAAGTTGCGCTATTTCTTCAGACCACCAGTAGACTGGTGGTTTGTTATGCTTGCCATTTCTCCTCGGCATGCATTTTTCTGCAATATGTGTTAGCTTGCTGCAGTAATTCTCTGCTCCAGCTGCCGCGGTCTGATAGCTTGCTTGCCTTGAGTCGCTTTCTGCTTTGACTATTTGTTTAAGTTTTCCCATATTTAGCTTCTTGATTTGCCATCCTGTACATACTTGTTGTGCTCTGCGCGGGCTATTTTCCTTTACTTCATACATTATATACCTATGTAGACTAAGAGACTCTTCGTCCAAGACTCTCCAATTTCTTACATGGGACATTTAGTTTTCGCTGGCCAGAGTGATGTCTATGTGTGTTCGAGAAGCTCCTCTTACAAAGGTTGGTTCATTTCCTGTGTTGCATATATTGAGGTTTGTTGTTGCTATCATGTCAGCCAGTATTTCACCTCTTTTGTCTTCTTTGGGGCTGCCCCAGCTGGGGGAGTGGGCATTGAAGTCCCCGGCTACCAAGGTCGGTACCTTTGATGTTCTAATACTGTTTTCGAGTCTCGTCACAAAGTCTATGAAATTCACTATGCCCGTGTTTGGGGAGCAGTAGCAGCTATATATTCTGATGCCTTTAATCTGAACCCATTTGAAGCCTCTCTCACAGGGGCCAGCTTCATCTATCGATATTTTCTTATTAACTATTTCCACTGCTGATAGTCCGCTCTGGTCGCTGTACCAGCCTTCTTCTTCATTTGTATTTCTATACTGTTCGCTTATTATTACAACGTCTATTTTTCCTTGGTCTGTGGTGGCACGTACAAGGTCTTGCGCCGCCCTACAGTTTCCAATATTGATTTGTAGTATTGAGATCATTTTGGTTTTCCTTTAGACAGAGATTTTTCTGCCTCCAGTGCACGCCTATACGTGTGGCATCTGTAACTTCCAA
>NW_020270728.1:0-70197 GCF_002803265.2 Melanaphis sacchari
AAAAATTAAAATATTAGAACACGTGCCACCATTTTTTGTATCAAATATTGTACACATATTTCAAATTTGGTGTTTGTAATCTGTATAATTATATAATGTCTATAATACATGCATTTAATTTATTTCAGTTATTATAATAATATTCAAAAAAACTAAAATCCATGATCATTAATATTATACTTAACATATTTATTCATAATATACATATCAGTTTGTTGTTTTGTTAAACTCTGTTTAATTTTTATACCTATATTTACTACATATCAGATTATTTTTAGTCTTTATCCACAGCTAAAAATATTCCAATAAAATATTAACAATAATATACCTACAAATAGCCAAATGGGACTCTGATTTCTATACACTCGCGTGTATTTACTGGTAATATGTTTTGAATAAGCGTGATAAAAATAAAACGAATGTACGAAAATAATTTACCGCCAATTTGATTATTTTTGAGACATAAACACATACATTTAAGAACATAATTTGTGATATTATTGTGCAGTGACAGCAAATCCATGGCACGCTAAAAATGTTGTTCTAATAATTAATATAATTTATTCTATATAATAAAAATAAAAGTCAATGCTTTAGCTAAATTGAATACAAATAAAATTTTTAATATTGTACTTGAAATAACTATGGTTTAATCACTTTTAGGCCTGTTTTAAAATATTTAATTTAAGATTATTTTAATTATAATAGAAATAAATATATAATTAATGTATTTTTGCTTATCAGTTTTTTTAAAACGTCTGATATTTACTGCCAAACATTTTCTTTAACGAGTATGTTTTTACAAAATTTGATTTCCATATCAAACAAACAAGAATGATTGCTCACAAGTTCAGCCAGTTTTGAATCCTCTTCAGGTTTAAACGTCACATTTAATTTTGGTGTCATTTTCCTTCAAGGATGATTTTTCAAAAATTGAAATTTGAATTACTGAATAGTCATCAGACACGTGCGCGATCGCGTATGGAAACCTCTCGGAGCGGTCGCACGCTGTAGCGACTGTCACAGGAATCGGTTCCATTTACTAACAAGTAAACTAGCGCGACGCGGCTGAAATTTGAATCGCACCGCGCCGCGGCGCGTCTACAGTCCCGTGCATAGGAATTGCACCTTAAGCACAACTGCTCCATATAGAGCATAGTCTAGTGCTATATATGGCCCGGTCTAGTCCGGCCCTAACATACAAGAACTATTGAATCGTCGGTATGGTTTGGTTCAATAATTTTTAGGAATAATTCAGTCTACTTCTCAGATAAAAAGCATTATTATCAGTCCGGTTCGGTTTCAAAAAAGAAAAAGAAAATAATGAACATTATTTCAGTCTGGTCTAGTTTCAAACACGGTACTTAAAATCTAAAGTGAATATTATTTTTATGTAATACAAATAAAACGAAAAACCTAAAATAAAAACTTAAAATACAAATAAAATTTATTTATGAATAAATATGTGGGTATATAATATTTATTTATAAATTGATTGTACTGATTACAAAATGTCAGTTTTCCATAAATATTATTGGCTACCACTCGTCATAGACGATCAAAAGTAACGAATAGAGAATCATTATTAATCACATATAACCACTCGTTTTTAAGTTTTGATTTATAAAATACTATTGCAATGTTGCCATTTCGATGTGTCGTATCTCACATGTATGTGGTACCTCTCTCGACTCCTGCATCAGGAGTATTACACATATAGGTCTCATATTCCTTGAATGTAATGGGTGTGTTTCGGGACATCCCGAAAATTCGTGTATAGACTGACAAATGGTAGAATTAAAATTATCGTAAGTCGAATAGAGCTTCTTAGATATTGTACTAGCCTAAAAATCACGCTTAGGTCTAATATACATACATTTCTTTTTTGTTCTCTGTTATAGAAAACGAAAGAGGAATTAATTTATACAAATTTAATTCATGTTCATATAAAAATGGAACATTTAAAATTAAAAAAAGTCATAATTGTTATATTATAGCGTCAAATCTGCTAGCTTAACTAAATCGTAAACATTAATCTATAATACCTCAAGTGGCATATTCGTCCCCCTAGATAAAATCAATTTAATATTTTTAAATTTCTCTAACAGATCTTTCGTATTTATTAGATTCGGGTGTATTTGTTCCGACCTATTATGTTAGAAGTACAGTAAGAAACGTTATATGCAGGAGTAATGGAACTAAGAAACACAAAAAACAACAAGTAAAACAATTTTTTTTAAGAGAAGAAGTGTCACGGTATACTGGTAATCTCTTTACCCCTGAAATCAATTTATAAAATCCATGTGTTATAAATGTTTACCAAATAACTAAATTTTTTTATATTTTTTTACCTAGTTACTACTAAATGTTTTTAATAATAATAAATATAACATAATTCAATAAATAAAAATTGAACGATTTTCAAAATATGAAAAAACTAAAAAAAACAACATTTTTGAGAAACTTGTCAACCAACCTCCTCGTGGTGTTTCTTGTGTAATGCTAATAGGCTGAATATTTTACTAAATATTGAATGAAATATATGATGACCTGGGAATCAACTGATACGTACCTCTTAATGACCCGAGAATCAACTAATACATGAGAAAGGTCTCGGGAGTCAACTCACCTATTGCGGGAAAACCTCTTCCATTATGTAGCGTAATATTATATAGGTAGCCCCCTCGCAAGGTAACCATCCTGCCACCAATACTCACCCACCATAAACTACCAACCAGAGTTATATCTATATTTGCAATGAATGTATACACTCGTGTGTGTGTGTGCGCGTGTGTATAATGTAAATAAATTAAGCCAATTTTTCCAAAGTACGTCATCATTTATAACAAAGCATTCCATGTTTTAATGTTTATCAGCGGTGGAGTGAAGTGCAAGTGGTTCATGGGACTCGATGTCCCAAGATTCCGCTTATATGTCATATAATATATAATGTATAATATATGCGATTTACGATATCCTACCCTCCTTACAGAACCGTTCACTTTTTCCAAATCACTTATCCGTACATTGTTTATTTATGAATTCCTTGGACTCATGCATTTACACAAAGACAGGTATAGTACATATGTATAATAATCATAATGTATTACACACACACACTCATCATGTAGACACACTTGTACTGTACACGAATACAAATTCTGTAATACGTTTGTATGATACATACTTCTAATCTAAAAGTGAATCGTCAATGTTCTTATTGTTTAGTATATCAGTGAAATAATAATTAATGGTAAAAATATAATAACGTAAGTATACACAGTTGCAACTTGCAGTATTGTAATGAGTGTGCTCGAATAATACATTGATATAATAATAATCGTATATTTGATAATAATGGTTGCATACGTATGTGTACATTGTACGCACCACGGTTAAAGAATAAAGATATACAGTTAAGCTATCGCCCGCCAACCAAGCGGTCCGGAAGTGTTACGGTTGACTGATACACATTTCTACCACTAGCATGGGGTGCTAGTAGTACGTAGGGTTACTTTATTTTGTTTTCCCATTGAACTATATATATTATATAATTATAATAATAGTTCAATGGTTTTACCGGATAAATAGCAATATGCAAATAAAATATAATCAATAACAATTATAATTAGAGCTACGTGCTTTATAATAAATTGCAATATGCAATTATTATTTTTTATTCTTAATAATTATAATGTAGGTTAATTATAATATCATAATATATTGTATATGTGTCTGTGTTATGTGTACCTATACAAATATTTTAACAAAATATTATAATTAATTTATGTATATTAATTAATATTTTATAAATTCTAATAAGAAGGTAAATGAACTTTTACTGCAATCTTGGGTAGTCTTTTAGGAACCTTAAAATATTCTAAATATTATTTGAAATGTAAATATACTAATAGTAGAAATAGTACCTATACCAAATTGTGTGTAAAGTCTATAACATTTTCTTGCATGGCTGGGCTTGATAAGTTACAACTTTACTCTTTATAGTGATGTATATAATTACCTACCCTTACCTTTTTTTCAAAATACAAAATTAACTGGACAGTGAACCAACTTATGAGTTCTTAAACATTAGGTACGTACTATGTACATTATATTTTGTTGTTAACAAGTAATTTGTCTTATACATTTAGATTGATTAGTTTTTTGTAAAATGTATTTTATGTATGCAATTTATACTTTATATTTCTATAGAAGCGATGTCTAGTTTTAATAAACATTTTACTATTGAGTAGGTACTAGGTAGTATTTATAATTAATGATTTTAGTATAAGAAATAAAACTAATAATAAAAGCTTTAAACCTACAATTTTGTGGTCATAAAATTATTGCTTTGATCCATTTATTCTGCATCTCTTCATTTTTTGGGAACGAAAAATTTGACACTTTTTTATCGTTGGATTTATACCCAGTTTGACACCCAACCACACAACACGTACGAGGCATTATTTAACTGTTACACTCGTTACATACTAAAATTTTACAGTATAAAACTTCGAGGCATTAAATAAAAAAATTGAACATAAATTATTATACCTATTATATACTTATTACAGATACCTGTATAAATCTAAATATTATAAATACAATAATAGCCCTACCTACTACTAGCGCTTTATAGATGTGGTTAAAATATGTACTAATGAACCGTAATACTTTCGGACCGCGAACGGGCGTAAAATTGAGTGCGGCGTTATCTAACCTGTATATCTTTAATCTTTAATACGCACTACGAAAATTCTGATAATTAATATTTTAAAATTCAATAAGAGTCCCGTAATAATATAATATATAGTATAAAAATGTTTTTTTTTCAAACATTTATCCTTTATTACTGTTTGGGCACTGCCTAATTATATAATATTAATATAATTTAAGGTAACTCCAATAATAAAATAATACAGGTAATTGTAATTGAGTGGACTGTATAATTAAATAATCAAAAAATCACACAAGTAATAGAATAATAAATTAGTATCAGCCTGTCTAACAATATAATTATAACAAATAAGTAATAATGAAAAAAAAAATATAAAATTCAAAAACAATATGATGACTTAAAGGTCCAGTAAATATAAAAAGTGTAATATTAGTAACAATATAATATAAAAATGAATAGGTAATAAAGTGTGGCAATAAGTATAATAATAATAAATGTATACCTTAAATGCTCTTTTAACACATATAATAATAATAAATAACATTTTATGCCTCAGACGGCCATTATAACAAAACCATGTGGTTCACCACGTATCTTAGGTATGAGTATGTTGCTATTTAGTGCCCAGATCGGCCAGATCTGTATAATAAATTTAATAAGTTAAAAAAAAAAATAATAGGTTGATCTGGCACACTTAATAGCCACCGCTAAACATATAAAGAAGAATAAAAGTTTGGACCTGCAGCCAACAATGTAATACAAAATGGACAAAACCACACAACTGAGACAACGAGTATTTCACCAACGACGATAAAATATAAAAGAACTTCCTGCAAATATAATATTAATAATTAACAGCCCAGCAGAAAGCAACCGAACGATATATACCAAAAAACCAATCGACGTTCACCGAATAACAATCAACACGTGGAAAAATGAATACAAGATGGCTATAATGGCTGCAGACAAAACTAACAAAAACCGAAAAACGTTTTTGAACGCGCGCCGAAAAAAGAATGCATAAATTGGCAAGACCGAGCACCAACTAACAAATTTTAAATAAAATGTGAACGTAGGAACAAAACCCCAGTTCCACACACACAATCCGACAAATATAAGAAAACACTGTACAAATCTGGCAGCATTGACACGATGAGCGCAAACAGATTCATAATAATAACAACATCAATTTAATAATATTAATAATATAAACAATAACCAAACTGGTTATAAGTTATTACTATCCTGCTTGTGTGAGCGGGAACAATTACCGTTTTTTGATTCGTACTTACCACACAATATCCGTGAATTGAACGGATATCCGTTCAATCATTATTGTCTTTGCACATATACACATAAATCATTCACATTGCAAGGGCTTGTTTTTTTATAACAATATTAATACATCACATTAGCTACGAAGGCGGTTTAGAGGATAATTGTTATTATATAATTTATATAAATGCATAATACATAATATTATATATAATGAGTACTACCTACCGTCAAATGAGAAACAAACTCCATCTCCGTACAATGTTTTTTGGATCGTATAGTCGTATTTATAGTATATTATCATAATATCGTGTGCGCGTTTTAGACGTTATCTAAACTAGGCCTGAGCATTAAAAACAATTTTGGTAACCTTACATTTTACAACGCAGATAATCCAATCATCTAAGCATTGAACCCTTGATAAATGTTTTTTTTTATTATTATTATTCATACCAAAACATACTTTGTAATAGATATTAATTGATTTTAAATTTTTTACTTTGTACTTTAGAAAAGTTGTTTTTTATGTTTCAGTACGAATTAAAATCAATTTGGGATAATGACCGAGAACTTGCAATTATTTTAATACATCGGGTTATTAGCTTTTAATGTTTATAGTTTTGTACAGAAGTGTTTGGTCGTAGTCTATGTATTAACTCAATAACAACGTTATTCATAGTGGTGTTTTATTAAAGTTATTGTTTTTTTTTAAGTAATCATTTACTTCATGTTGTCGTTATTATTATACAATTATATTATATTTTAGAATTATTATATTATTTTATTATTTTATTTATGGTTATTTGAATTTGATATTAAAAATAGAAATATTATTATTAACACGGTCGGATATTATTTTAGTGCATTGATATGTGTAAAAAATGATTTTCATTAATGTGTGTGAGTGCTTGGACTTAAAAACACTATGAAGATTCACTTACAGTGATTCAAGGAAAAAAAAAATTAAGATTCACATAAAGTACAATACAACGCAATATTTGTTGATTTTTTTGTTCTTCCATTTTCTCCTTTTAAAAAATGCATGCCGCGTTTTGTTTCCATTCAGCTAAAATACGATATACTTGTAATAATTACGAATTATATTAATGTCTTATTCTCATCTTTGTGTTTTGGTACAGAAGACTAATAAAATATAACTAACAATGGAGCACTTCTTATTATTAAAATGTAATAAAATATCTATATAGTTACACTATAATTTTCGGAAAATTTTAAATTAAAATAAAAATTTTCATGACAACATATTTGAAATAAAAGAGCCATAGTTCAATATTGTATTTAGTAAAATTTAATTTTGAATGTATGTCAAACATATTAAAAATTTAAAAATATATCTTGCAAACAACGATAGTATTAAAATATTACAATGCCAATTATCAATAGTTATTAATTATGAAACACGAGTATATTAAAACACAGAATAAACAGAACGGAATCATTTTTATTTAACATGGGCTCTTATGGGAGATGATAAAATCGTGTCCAACATTTTGTAAAATAATTAAACGCGCTGCCACGTACAGGGAAATTACCATTTATCTTTATTCCGTGTAACACTGTTAATTCATTCAAATTTACATTCAAAGTTCAAACCAAATGTTTTTTAAGAAATTAAGTTTTTAGTTTCTACCATCTATTAAAGTATTTGGGTTATGTTCAACGTTGTGGGTAAACGAACAAAATAACACATACATAGCAAATTATTGCTGTGACGTTACATAATCTGTAAAAACTCCTCAAGTTTACATTTACTAGATTGTAGTAAGATTAGATTGTGAGTTGTGAAAATCCAAACTATTACTACAGTATAATTAAATTTATTTTGTTCATATATTTGTAATTATAAAAAACAATTTATATTTAACAATTATTACAAATAATAATACAAAATATAATAATCAATACAGTCTTAACAAAATCATCACATAATTTAATAGGAAAATTCAGACTTGATAGTTATAATGGAATATTAGTAATTGTATTTATATAAAAAGTTACAATATAATAATACAAAATATTTCAAAAGTTCTGTTTGTTTATATTTGTGCTTATAATTATTCAAATATTGAAACATGTTCAATAAAATAAATTTTTTAAATTATTGTATGATACTACTACTTCTTAAAACATGCTCTGCTTTAACCTCTACAACCCTTTTAATTTAATAGTATAATAAAATATTCATATTTTATTCATATAAATATGTTATAAATATTTATCGTATCATCGAACCTAATATTAATTTAAGTTATTTGAATAAGATGAAATATTATTAGGCCTAAATTACCTAAATTAGGTATAAATATTTTTATTGCAAAGGTTTCAAGTAGTACAAAAAAATAACAAATTATTAAAACAAATAACAAACAAGTTTTAAAAAGATCATTAGAAACAATAAGTGAAAAATTAAATCCAGAAGATCTAAGTATATAATAATATAACATATTTCAAAATTGCAAATTAACAGTGTACCTACTTACAAACCACATAAAACTTAAAAAAAGGGAAATATCTGTTTCCTGGCGCACTTTTAATTTCTTAAAATGACGAACCGTTTTTGGCCAAGCCTTAAGATACCGTTCTGTTTATTTTGTGATTAAAATACATTGATATTGAAGAAAATAGTGAATTTATACTAGTGCGTTTAATCAATAAATTTCATTAAAAAATAATTGACATAATTATTGGTAATTATTTCTGTCATTCTTGTTAAAGTATAAAAATCGTTTTAATGTATAAAACAAAGATTTTTACTGGTGTTTTCATAACTATACAAAAGTGATACAACTAAAATAATAGAAGGTTGGGAATTATGTCTCAAATAAAATGTTTTCTTTTAACTATAAGTATTTTCAAGTTCTGTTATTTATTTTTATTGTTATCATTTGAAACAATGAAGATTTAATAATGAAAGAAATATCCTACAAATAATATTTGACCACCCACTACGCAGAAATTTTACTGCAAGTACTCTAAATAGATTATCAATTGACAGTCGCTGTCCATATTTAAAATAAATAAATTATACATACCATAGAATTAATAAAAATGTCTGATTGTGAAGAAAATGTTTTAACAAATATATTACTCATTTTATCAATATTTCTTATATTAATCATAAATTATAGTATTACATTATTTTAATATAAAACGAAATTACTATGCTACAGTTTGGCTATTGAATCTAAATTCTAACCTTATCACTCATTTTCCATGTAGTCTACGTTTTGTCATTATTATTAATATTATTTTTTCTTTTTTTTAACAAGTTTCGACAACTGCCCATTAGCTGAAGTATAAAAATATACAATATGAATGGTATGATAATCGAATACGAAATAAAGTTTAAATTCAACATTTATTAGCAGAAAGCTAGAAATTGTTTTTATAGAAAGTATAGGTTATCCAATAATTAGACGAATTTTATTTTTTCTTATCTACAAGATAACGAAATTGTATCACACACACTAAAAAAATAGAGAAATAATACGATATTATGCAATCCATATTAAACATATTTAACATTTTTAGATATTATTTAGAAGTTGTTAGCATAATAACACAAATGCAATAAAATATGCTGTCAATTTTGTTTATCGTAATCCGTAAAAAGGTTTTAAAAATTATTTTAATAAATAAAAATGGGGTTTATTATACAAGATTATCAAACTATGGGTAGAAAATTATTAAAACACATTACAAAAAGTGTGAATTAATCTAACTTCCACTAAAAATAGTTTATTAAAAGTAATAATTGAAAATCGTTCTTGTGTTTTAAAAACATATATTCCATTATTTTCTGTCGATTTAAGCAAAATGAGATGAGTAAAGATAACCAATGTTTACTATAATATAAGTTTTATATAAATAAAAAAAATATATCACGTCATTGAAAAATCAATATATTCATCGTTCAGAATCTGAAATACTTTGTTTTATTTCAAGCTACAGAAAGAAAATAATAATTATATATTTTTTATTGTGATTCTTATTTTAATTTTAAATTGTATAATATATTATTTATTTATTTATTTATTTTTTTTTTTTATAGAGAATTAACATATTGTTAAATATCTCAGTTAGATAACGTTGTAATCTTTTTCAGTGTTTTATTTTTTTTAATTTTAAATATAGAAAAAGGATATTACAATATTTTAAAAAAGCTTATAATTTTGAAAATAATCAACGTGACGTAAGATAGCTTAAATAATGTAATCGTATTTAAACTTGATAATAGATAAATTTATTATAATCTAAAAATTCAAATTTAAAATTTAATTATCTTTTGTAAGAGAGTAGAAAAGGAATAAACAGCTATGTTGCGTAGGGTTGCCAGACGTCCCGTATAATACGGGAATGTCCCTTTTTTTAACCAAGTGTCCCGTTGTCCCAACAACTCTTGTCGGGACACTGAAATGTCCCGTTTTGTAAAAATGTACCTACAATATTAATTATATTGCGTAATAATTTCAGTTGATTGTATTACAATTTACAACTATTACTTGTTATTCGTAATCACCACTTGTCAGCCGTCCTACCGATACCGGTTTAGTTTCTATTCATAGATTGTTATAATTTTATATGTTTACCAGTTTATAAATATAGATTAATCAACAGAAAAAGATATTATTGTTATCTGGTCATTTATAATTTTTAGTCTATCGAGTATAGACCACGGTAATATACATTGGTCTATAATCGTTTTTATAACATAATAGGTATCAGCTTGTTAAAATATTTTAAACATTTTAAATTACGATAATTGATTGTGTTGTATTGTTGTTTTGACTTTCGTATCAAATAACAATAATTTATTGAAATAAGTTTGTAACGTGTGACAACTTTTAATTTTTAAAATGCCTAAAAGAAAGTGTACATTTAATGAAAAGTTACAAAGTGAGTACACGTTCTTAAAAAAAATGTCAAAAACCGGGACAAGAATACAAAATTGAATGTACTGTATGTGGAGCAGCATTCAGCATTGAACATGGTGGTAAGTCGGATATTACACAACATTTAAAATCCGAACGTCATAATATAGCTGCTAGAGCGTCTAAATCTCAAAAAGTGTCAAATTTTTTTTCTCCAAAAACACAATTTGCAGATAAAGAACAAAAATTAGCTGCAGATGAAGGAATTTTTGCTTATCATACTTGTAAACACAATCAAAGTCTCAATTCTATGGAATGTACTTCTCAGTTAGTTCGTAAATTATATGAGAAAAAATTCACTTGTGGTAGGACTAAAACAAAATGTATTATCACTAATGTATTTTTACCTTATGCTGTTAATATTTTGAAAAAAGATTTATTGAAGTACAATTTTGTATCAATTATGACTGATGCATCTAACCATAATTCTCAAAAAATAATACCTATTCTTGTTCGCTATTTTCTACCTGACAAAGGAGTTAAAAATAATATTTTGGAATTCAATGAGCTTCCGAGAGAAACTGCATCACTACTAACACAATATATATCATCAATACTCCATGAATGGGGAATCGAAAGTAAAGTTATTGCTTTTTCTGCAGATAATACTAATTGTAACTTTGGTGGTGTAGCTCGAAATGGAAAAAATAACGTATTTTACAAACTAAAAGAGATTTTAAATAAAGATTTAATCGGAGTTGGCTGTGCTGCACATATACTTAACAATGCAGTGCAAACAGCTGCAGACACATTACCAATTGATGTACAGGTTATTATTGGAAAAATTTTTCAACATTTTTTATATTTACACAGTTCGAGTCCATGCCCTTAAAGAATTTTGCGAATTTATAAATATTGAATACAAAACCGTGTTAGGACATTCTAAAACTCGCTGGTTGTCTTTATTTCCTGCTCTAACTCGACTCATAGATATGTTTGATGGTTTAAAATCATATTTTATTTCAATTGACAAATGTCCAATTTTAATAAAAGATTTTTTTAATAATCCATTGTCATATTTAATTCTAATTTTTTTACAAATTCAATGTGAGTTATTTTTTACATGTATAAAAAGTGTAGAGGCCAAAGACATTTCAATAATTGAAGTTAAATATTATGTTGAGTCTATCACTAAAAAAATTGAATCTCGTAAAAATGAAAATTTTTTTACTTCTAAAGAACAAGAAGTATTAAATTCATTAAGAGATGAAGCAGTATTATCTGAAAACACATATATCAAATACCGTAATACATTTTATGACACCTGCTTAGAATATATAAAAGAATGGTCGAATCCCACTCTAAGTAAATTTGATGGTATAACGTGGATTACGCTTAAAAACATTGATGATGATTTTAACTGGGTTAATATTCAAGCTACTATTGAATTAATAAAAAATATAATTCCAAATAAAAATTTAATTAATGAGGCTCACTTATTTGATGAATTTACTATGATTAAAGAATCTGTAAAACACAATGAACATATTCAATCTTTAAAAACCTTATCAGAAAAGTGGACATATATTTTTAAATCAATGAATAATAATAGTATAGATGGTTTTTTTCCAAATTTTAAAATAATAGTCGAGTTTATAATATGCATACCAGGTTCAAATGTAAATGTTGAACGAATTTTCTCAAATATGAATAACTTATGGACGGATGAAAAAAATAGAATGGAAATAAAAACAGTAAAAGCAATGTTGATAGTGAAGACATTTTTTAAGGAAACCTGTACAGAGTTCCATGACTTTTTAGGCTGGTGTCACACGAGCGTACAAAATGCGTTGGTACGCACGTACTTTTTGACGTGCGTCGTAGAATTACATTATCGCTTACAGGAGTGGTCATACGAGCAACGTGCGCTAAAAATAACGCGCGTTCGCGCGGACGTCAATTTCTTATCGACGTATTTTTTCTGGAACGCACGTCAAGAATTATCAACGCGCGTTTAGAATTATACGCATTCAAATATACGTTGACACACGTTTTCACAAAGTACGAACGTATTGAAGTAAATATTACCAACTGAAATTCCTTACTTTATATTCGTACTGAAATTATTCATATTATTTCGTAATTAAATTATTTTTTTTTAAATGTTAAGTATCGACAACGAATTGTTAATTAGTGAGGTCCAAAAATATGAAGTCTTGTGGAATACAGCTGATGAAGACTATAAAGATAAACTTAAAAAGAATGGGGCATGGATAAAAGTAGCGTCGTCTTTAATTAATTCATTCACAGATGAAAACGAAGCACAACAAAAAATGATATGTAAGTGTTTTTTATTATATATAATGTTATGATAATGTACATTTTAAGTAAACAAATATTTTCTATCAACTTTTTGGAATGATGCACAATTAAATTAAAAATTAAATGTTTATTTTTGTTTCTTATAAATTACACGGTACAAATTTTTTAAATATTTTTATTATTTATAAGATTTTATTTACTAATATTTAATTAATATGATAAGCTTTTACACTAAAATAATAAAAAAATAATAATAATAATAATAATAACTAAAACAATAATTAAAATTATTAGATTTTTTCAAACTGCCATGGCAATTTTCCTTCGTCACTCATAAAATAATGAGATAGAGTATCACGAATCAAATTTGTATTTCGATTTATTCCTGAATTATCTAAAACATCAAATTCTTCAAAGCCATTTATAGTTAGTGTATCATCAAAACTAAATCCGTCTCGATCGCGAACAAAGTTGTGTAATACACAACAACATTTTACGATATCGACAGCAAAATCTACTTTTACATTAATAGGCCTGTGGAATATACGCCATTTATTTGAAAGTATACCGAATGTACACTCCACATATCGTCTAGCACGTGTCAAGCGATAGTTAAAAATTTTTTTTCGAGTTGGCAAATGAGTACCGGAGTATGGCCGAAGCAAATGCGTGCTTAAACCAAAAGCTTCATCACCAATAAAAGCATAAGGTATAGGAATATTTATTCCAGGTACTTGTGACGATGTAGGAATATTTAAATTATTTCTCTCCAAATTCTTCCAAAGCACCGAATTTCTAAAAATAGTGGAATCAGAATCTTTCCCATATGACCCGACGTCAACATAAATGAATTTATAATTTGCATCAGCGACAGACATAAGCCCGATTGAAAAAAAGTGTTTATAGTTCATAAACAAAGAGCCACTTCTCTCCGGTTTTACAACACGGATGTGTTTACCGTCCACAGCGCCCAAGCAATTGGGAAAATTTGATCTGATTTTAAACTCCTCTGAAATTTTGAGCCACATATTTTCATCTGGTATAGGAATGCATACTTCTTTCAAATTTTTCCAAATACTTAGGCAAACTGTTCTTACAACTTGACTTGCAGTGGATCTTCCTATCCGAAAATTGAAATGCAGTTATGAAAACTGCAGCCGGAAGCTAGGTATCTGTTAAAATTAAAAAACTATAAAACTAAATATTACAAACGTAACTTTTATATAGAATTGTAAAATTTACACTTTTTTGTACACTAAAAAGATTTGATGAGAATCGTTTAATTAAAGCAATAATTTATCATTTCTTTAAAATTATTCATTTAAAATAAAAACAAATATTTGAAATTTTAAATACATTTTTTCCAGTATTAGATGTAATGGGTAGATGGCGTACAATTCGTGACAACTATGTGCGAAGTTTAAAAAAACAAACCAATAACTCAAGATCTGGTTCAGCTGCCAAAAAAAACAAAGTTGTATGTTTATGGGGAACAATTGTCTTTCCTGGGAAAAAACAGAGAGTTAAGAAACACTGATTCAAATTTCGAAGACCAGCCTCTATCTGAACCAACATCGCCTAATATCAATGAAAGTGAGCTTAATTCATCGGTTAATATTGAGGATGGAAGTTATCATCATCTGAATCATCAAATGGCCGAGAGTTCTTCCTCTTCTCTAAACGAAAAATCAACAAATAAGCGAAAGAAGCCTAATGTGGAGCAAGCTCTAGTTGACTTTATGGAGTCACATAATAATAAAGTGACAAAAAACCCCATGGAACAAGATGAAGACATGGCATTCTTTTATTCACTACTTCCAACAGTTAAATCGTTAACTGCAGACCAGAAATTTAGTTTTAGAATGCAAACAATGCAACTCCTTAATAACATTAAAAATAAAACTCATATTAATCGAACATTCAACAGTCATTCAAACATTCAATCACTATTGAACACTACACCTGCCGCCTCATTTCGACCACTTTCTCATACTCCTGAGTATGATTTTGTTCGTCCAACGTCTGTAACATCATCAGCTGCGTCATACTACTCAGAATTTTCTCGTGATGAAATTTCAAACGACAATTTCAATTTGCAAGAAAATTATAACCAAACAAACTTTTAAAAATTAAACTTAAAATTTATACATTTCATTTAAAAATAAAATACAATTTATAATAATTTAATGTAATAACTACAATGTATAATTAATATTATCTTCGTAATAAAAATATTTCTAAAAGTTTACTAACAGATATTTTAATAATACGGAAATTATAATATAAATGTAATAAATAAAATCTATTCTTCACCTATAAAGTAAGTATTATTACCTCAACGTTATGACAAGCATTTCTTCAGGTCCTATGGCTGACCTCATGTTAGTGTTCTGACGTTGTATGTCACATTCAATATACGATAATAATTCGTCAAATGAACTTATGGTCATGCGGAAATAATTGAAAAATTTTACAGGATCTTGCCGTAGTTTCTTGTAAAGTTGCACGTAATGTCCTGAAGTATGCCTTTCACTGTTGATTGGATGAACCCAATGTTTTCTATTTTTTGGTTTTGTTTTAAGGTATAAATACACTAACGAACCAAAAGTAAAAACATCATGTGTATCCATCGTTAGAAGTAAAAATTATTCTAATAACACTACTTTTTACCACAAGTATTATATGGTGAATGTACTATTTTAGTAGCAATTCCAATTATTTTATTTTTAACGGACGTCATACCAACGCTCGTGTGCCCACTCTAGTACGCGCGTTAAAAATTACGTCCGCCATAACGTGCGCATTTTGTACGCTCGTGTGACACCAGCCTTAATTGGAAATCAAAAAAAGAAATTCATTCTTCAAATAAATATAATAATATACTATGATTATTAACAACCAGTTAGTTTTTTTTTTAAGTTTAAATTAGGTAGTTTAAGTATAGTGTATTCATATTTTATAAAGTTGAATGTGATAATTTTTAAGATTTTGTTCCTATTGGCTAGGTAATGCCAAAAAAAAAAATAATCTTAAACAGGGTTGTTATTTTTTTATTTTATTAAAAAAGGTTAAAAATGTATTTTTATTTTTATTTTTATTTTATACTCTAATAAATACTTATGTCTACACTGTTGAAATATTGTTCAAATAAAATATGTTAACATTTTTAATATTATTTATTTTTATTTTTATTATCTATTATTATAGAAATATACGGAAAACTGATATCATTTTTAAATACGATTAATGATTAATTTGTTGAAAGAGTTAAGGGAGGTTTTATTGTGTTTGAAATAGACATTTTTTTAGTCCCGTATTTTGAGATTTGAAATCTGGCAACCCTAATGTTGCGTCCATTCATTAGGATTCTTATGGTCTTATGTATGAGTATGAGTAAATTTTATACATCAAAGCTTACTTGTATTTTTCTAATAAAATACATATGAAAGTGTCTGACGTCCGTTATTGGAAGGTAGTCCACGAACAGAGTTAATGGATTGTCCAACATATATATGTTACGGTAAATGATGTTATATCAGAAATTAACGTTATTCGCCGGTTATTAACGTTATTTACCTATGAATGTGGGAATTATCGTTATTTTCTAGTGAATAACGTTAATAACCGTATGATTTGGGAAATTTTGATCTGATTATAAAATAAAAGAGGTTATTGCGGAAGATTTAAAAAAATAACCAAAGAACCAATCATCAAAGAAGACAAAATCGGAAATTAAATCATAGAAATCGCAGAAAAAAATTCGGAACTTGGTACTTAAATATTTTTTAATTATTTAACGATAAATTTCCGAATTTTAAATATAACAAAAATAAAACTAAAATATAAATATTTGAAAATTATTTTAAATATTATTTTGATGATTGTCAAGAAAATATTTGTATTGCATGTAAAAATTCAAAAAAAAAATTTAGAAAAACAAGGAGAGGAAATGATGAAATTTTCTAAAGTAAAGTTTCCTCAGCTTGAAATAGGCTTAACTGTATGTGTATTTATACCAAACGTTGATAGAGCTCGTGGTTCTATGCATAATATACTATCAGTTGTCACTCAAGTTGAACATGATTTATACAAACTCTGTAAGTTAATTCTTAATGAAAAAATATACTATTAAAATTAAAATTTGTTTTATTATTTTATAAATACGGAATATAGTTTTCTAAAAATATTATTTCACATTCCAAAAATAGCTGTTTGCAAATAAAATCTATTAGACATGGACAATGTGATAAAATTAGCAGATGGTAGACAGTTGACACTGAGGGAAGTAGCTAGTAATAATTCGGTTGCGAGCCCTCGAAGGTACCAGCGTTGTCATTGCAAGACTAGCTGTAATAACAATAAGTAGGGCTGGGATTTTAATGTCCTAAAAAACTTCAAAAAATGCCCTTAAAAAAATGCAAAAATGACTAAAAAAACTAAAAAAGTGCATTTAAATTATATTGATTAATGTTAAAAATATGTTAAATTAGAAAAAAAAAATTTTAATTACACTACAGTATTTTTTTTTTTGTTTATTGTACGTTGTTACTTGTTTTTTTATGCTTCTGTTTTCTTATTCAATAATTATTCATTCTAAAATAATAATTTAAAAAAAAATTTTAATATTTTAACTTGTTTTTGCTAGTTGTTATTAATACTAACCTGAACAAAATCGCTATTGCACTGTATAATGATATGCTGTCTTATGTTTTCAAATAAAAATGATCGTCTTTGGTCGGATAATATACTTTTATAAGTGGAAAAACTTCTTTCGACTTCGACTGATGATACTGGAGCATATTTAAAGTGTGAAATATCGTCTGTCGTTATATCTTCTGGTATATTGTTTTCATCAGGTTTTTCACCATTTATAATTTTTGAAATATTTTGTAGTATTTTCAACCCTTTATTTTTATTTAAAACATTTTCCATTTTTTTATTTATTGCAGCACCAATTTCATTTGGTGCTTTATTTATTAAAACTCTTATATCTCCTAATATTCTTAAAGATTCTGATAAAGTCTGTCCACGAGTTTCTAATTTAGTAATTGATTCAGGCAATGTACCGAAATGCGCTTTTATATAAATTAAATTCCTGTGTAAGCTAGAACTTTTAATTACTGTTTGCACTTTTTTAATAGAAATAGCGTCTTCACTGTCAAGTGCATTGACAACTTCTTTGATAGATTCAAAATGTTCGCAGTAATAAATTGAAGCGTTTAACCACGTTCCCCAACGAGTTATAACTGGTTGCGGCGGTAAAGGTATACCTTTTGCTATTTCTCTAAATTTATCTACGCGGGAAGGTGCTTTCAAAAATATTTTTTTCCCATTTGAAACTAATTTATCTACTTTCGAAAAATTCTCTCTTATTTCTTCAGCGACTCGATGAAGTGCATGTGCAATACAAGTCACATGTATCATTTTTGAATAAAATGACTGGATTGACTTTCCAGCTTTCACCATGTAAGGTGCTGCATCACTTACAAATAGTAATACGTAGTCATATTGAATACCTCCTGGCCACAATAAAGATAGAGAATTATTGAACATTTTAGCAACAGTAGAATGGTTCGCTTTTTCTAATACCTCACAGTTTAAAAGAAATGTTTTTCCAGGACAACCGACTTCTAACGTACCTACGATGAAGTTTGCAACAAAACGTCCTTCTGCGTCTGTTGTTTCGTCCAAAGAAACCCAAATTTTTTTATCTCCTACATATTGAATTATTTTATTCATGGTATTATTGTAACATTTACTCACATAATTTTTTCTAATTGACGATCTATCAGGAATTGATTTATTGGTATACTTCACTTCTCTAAAAAACCTTTTCATATTGGATTTTCAAGTTTATTAAGTGATATATTGGCCGAAAGAAAGGCATTAGTCAACTCATAAGAAAACGGAGATAGCTGATTTTCATTTATAAATTGCATTGTGGATACCTGTTGGTCCGATTTAAGTTCTCGACGACGTAATCCTGAAACGTGTTTATCTCGGGAAATGTGTTGTACCGTAAAATGGGGCGAATAGGAACGGTTTTTGCAATAAAACCTTCAGTTTAAAAGATTTTTTTTTTTTGGAAGTATTTTTGAAAGGGATGAACAATGGGGCAGTTTTGAGATAAAAAATAATTACTCTATGTCCAAAAGTTATTTTTTAAAAAATGTTATAAAACGTGTTCCTATTTACCCATCGATGCACAGTGGGCCAGATATCATACTTTTGTGGCCAAAACTACATATTTTATAAAACAATTTAACTTTTAATTTTTTATATTAATTAATTACACAAATATGAATTTAAAGTGGTTTTTATATTTAATATACATTTTTATTCATTTTAACGATATTTTTACTACATATAGTTATTTTTCTGAAATAGATTATTTTGTAATAATTATTTTTAAATCTGATTTTTGAAAATATATAATTTATTAAAGAGTGAAACTTACATATTATTAACTAAACAAATGATAACTTTGTAAATTGTTTATAACTCATATAAAAAATAAAAATAAAAAAAATATTAAATACAGTAACAAACATATTTTGTATTAATTTCCGTCACTTGAACTATTTTCCACGAAATCGTTTGTTGGTTCAACTGCAGTCAGTAGTTGTAATACTTCTTTTGAAAATGATGACATTTTTTTGGGAGGTAATTTTCTGAGACTTGAAATAAGCGGATCAGATGACACTAATAGTCCATGTAACAGGTCCTCATTTGTTTCGATTCTAGAACATTTTCTAGCATTATTTTCACGAATAGTTTTAAGGTCTTTATTGCGTGCTTCTTGTGCTTCTTCGGACATTTGACCAATAGGAAGTAAAGCAGCAGAAATTACAGATGACCCGTGTAATAATATTTTGTGTACAGAAGCTGGCATATAGTACCAAGGATATTCCTTTACTAACAATTTAGCAGTTTCAATTGCGTATTCACTGAATGCTTTTACATTTATTTCATAACCACATGACATAGCTTTAAGAATTGTTGCACAACGTATAATAAGGGTTTCTTTTTTTTCCCGTTATTTCAGCTGCCCTTGAAGGTTCATCAAAAAATCGACGAGAAGTATTTCCATCATTGGATGTTCCTTCACCACCTGATCTAACATAATCTACTTTTAACCCCATAATGTTTTTAAATTTTTCTTGGATTATTTTTTTTCTTGATAAAACTTTGGATCTGTCTTCACCTCTTACTTGCCATTTTTTTATATCTAGACGATAAGAAACGTGTAAAAAATATTCAAAAAACCTAATCCACGCATGCAAAGTTGAAAGGCCAAAACGAAGTGTCGTTGGGTCTATCTCCTTATTCATAACTTTTTCGATTTTGTTCATTTCGATTGGTGTAGCATTACAAATATAACATCTTTGTGCTGAAGTGGTGGATGTAATCGCATTACAAACTTTCCCATCGATCATTGTAAGCTGCATATCATGTAAAATATCTATATTATAGTTATTTATCGATAATTTTGTTGGTTTTAATTCTTTAATTTGATTTTCGACATATTCTTTTTCATTTAAATTTACTTCTGTTGTTTCTTTTTTAAACTGAAAACGAATCGGTCGACAATACCTTGTAGAGGACGGCCGAGGATTTTTCCATATAATTTGTTTGTTTGAATAAGATGTATTTATAAATAATTGAATAGGTACTAATGATGTTAAGAGTATTTTTGAGTCATCAAAATCTTCGGTACATATTTGCTTATATTCACTATGACCTGTACTGCCATCGAAACCCCATTTCGTAATCAAAATCATAGAAGTAATATTTTCGACTGAAAAACTATCAACTACACTCCACTGACATTGTATTATACGAAAAACCGTGTGATCAAGAAGTTCTTGAAGATTGATTTCAGCTAGAGTCTCTGTAATTTTAAACGCTTCTTTTGGGGGATAGCACCGTGTTTTTGCTTCTCTTATTAAATTATAAGGTGGGTATATATCAGAATCGTTTTCTATGGTATTTGACCTAATAAGTTGATACTGATGTTTACTTAATTTAGCATTAACTAGTAAGGACAATGCTTTGTCTTCGTTCATGCGAGTGACATTAATTTTTTTATTTTTATTTTCCCAACATTTTCGGATTTTAGATGCCCTAGTAGGAGTAGTGCTAGTAGATTCTTTTAATAGTTTTGCAGCATCCTCTTCTCCCAATGATCGTAAAGTCATAGTCGCAGCATATGTCAATTCAGATTTAGAAATTTGTGTTCGAAATGTTTCCGTTTTTCTACGCTTTGATCTTTCACTGCACAATTCAAAAGGTATTTCTGGGCGACCCCCTTTAGATGTAGAAGGTAATTCATCAGTGGTTTTAGTGGAATTCTTGGATACTTCGTAAATTGTTTTTTTTAACCATTCAGAATTATTTTTATAAAAAATGACTTTGGTCCTATTACTTTTTTTCCATCGTTTAAAAATTTCGCTGCAAACACGATATATGGCTTGTTTAATAGAATCCAAGATTTCATCAGAATATTGGTCACATTTAAACACCTTATTTATGTTATTTTGCACATATTGAATTTTTGTACTACTGTCACCCTCAATTGTTTGCATAAATTCAAAAAGATCGCGACGAGTTTCCATAATTCAGTTATACCTACTAAACATCGAGTACAAGTTAAATTTGTGCTATACATGCTATTATATAATGTGTATACAACTACATACCTAATATGAAAATTAATTAAACTGTAAATACATTATATTATATCATATCCAAAAGGAATATTTTAAAAATTGTAAATATTTAATATATTATTTTAATTGTGTTCATTAATATATAATTATAGGTATTAATACGATACAATAATTAATTATGGAGTACAGTGTTGTTGAATTTACTGATGGCATCAATCTAGTTCCTACAATTTGGTTAGCTGCAGATCGCAAAAAATGTCATTGGCCTTTAATTGAAAACAAAATGATATATTCTAAAATGGTATCAAGTCAAGTTGTGCCTAGGTCTAATGATCCATCTTGGGGAATATATCCTATCAAAAAAGTTTTGTGCAGAACAAGTATAATTATTGCATTTATATAAATAATATAGAATAGGTATCTATATCAACTAAATTTCTTTATATTCTTAACAATTAGTTAGTGCACTTAGTATATTCTTAATTATAAGACTTCGTGTGCTGTATATTGTACACTAAACTTTTGCTTATAACTTAATTTATTACACAGACACATACCAAGAAGGAATGCATAAATTAAAAATAGCTGAAAAGTATTCAGAAGTAGAAAGTGCTAGTGATGCAGATCCTAAGGCTAAACGAGCTAAAAGGCAACTAAGAGCAAAAAAAAACTTATTTAATAAATTATCCGAATCTGATTCTGATAGTACTACAAGCGACCAAAAAGATGATGATATTGAAAATACAAATTTGTTAAAAACTCAATCAACTTCTGAAGACCAAAGTAATACAAATGGAAATTATCAATATATTAATTAAAAATATATAGTTTTTTGTGTTTTATTTTGTAGCTCAACATAATGTACATGAAGATATTATAATTTCTCAGTTTCCACTGTTTCCAGATCCAATCGTTGAAACAATTAATTTCACTCCTAAATCGATGACAAAAAGTATGTACAACACTAATAACTAATACTATTATACCTAATATACCACCAGCTAGCTATAACTGCAGAGTACTTTTTTAAATCTAAATTAAATATTGAATTTATGTAACTTAATTATTGTACAATTGTATCTAATTAGTACATTTGAAACTGTTAACAGAAGTTCAAAGTTCAAATATATGCCAAACTGAAATAAATAAACAAAAGTCATCTGAAAAAGGTAATTATTAAATAATATTGATCGATATAACTGCTTCATTTTTAACAAATTTATATGACTATTAGTTGGCTTGGTTAGAATATAAAACTAATAATTTGTAATTATATGTATATAATTATTGTACTAGCACTACTGGTATTATACTACCTTTCATATTTAATTAATGCAGGTTGACATTTATGCTCTTTTTTCTGTTTTAAGTCATGTCATTATTTAAATGAAATATTGGAATTTTTTATACATTATTTAGGTGAATGATCTCAAAAGATTAGGAGGAACTGATTATGAAGATATAATTAACAACGCACTATCATATGTAATTTCTAACCAGTTAGCTTGTCAGTACAGTTGGAAAGGAAAAGGATCAAAAAGTTCATTCAGCAATGAATTTAGACAATTTAATAAAGCCGTTTTAAGTTAGTTAACTGTACTCAAATAAATTATAAAATAAATATATGCATGCTTATTTGTACTTTTAGTTCATACAAGTAATAATATAATAATTATATATCTATAATATATATATTTATGTAAACATAAAAGTTTATATATAGTGTTATTTTTTCTTTAGTTACAATTTTTTGTTCTCAGTACTTGTTCGTTTTACTAAGGCTGATCTAACCAACAAAATGTATGGAGATATTGTTGCAAAGTGGTTGGTTCAAGCTCCACAGAGATTTAAAAGAGAAGAAGCATAAGAATACATTTATTAATATTAATTGTAATTAATCAATAAAACTATTATGTCATAATTATTTGATTATCAGGAAAAAAGAAAAGGCCAGAAGAATACTGCTAGATGAAGATGCTGTTGGTGACAGTGACAAAAATTGAAGAATTTCTGAATAATATTTAATTATTATTTATCTCATTATTTATACATATTTATTTGCAAGATTGCAATATTTTTTTTTTTTTTTTAATAATAATAAACATTAATATTTTTACCAATAATATCTATATTATTTATTTATATAGTAAATTATCCTGTTCACTTGTTGGATTCAATGTATACTGCAGTCAATATGTCATAAATCTAGTTAATATACATACTTTTATTTTAAATGCATTCTGTATGATAAATAATATGCAATTGAATAAATTACATGGGTTTTCAGCTACATTTTAACGTAATATTCAGAGTTAAGTAATATTAATTTTTACTAGTATTATGACATTTTTACTGCATTATATTTACAGATTGGCGACAAAAAAATTCATAATACATATAATATAGATATCAACTTCTATTATAATATTTTATGTTATAATTTTAAATTCCATTATAGTATGGTATATATTATATAAAACTGTTATATATCTGTACATAACTTTTTAATAATTTCATACCTATAATAGTTATGCATAGGTAATCAACAATAGCATTTTGTACTTACGGATCAACGTTTCAAAACATCAGAAAAAAAGATGCCTTTGCATCAAAATTCCAGCTCTAACAATAAGCATTGTGCCTACCTTGGGGCTGAAAAATTATGTTATATTAAATGTCATGGGAGTAAAACTTGTAAAAATAAATAAAAAATAATAATGCATTTATTCTATTTTTAAAAATATCTGGGTACTTACATAATTTTTCAAATTGTTGTATTTGAGATTCATGCGCTTATCTGATTTATAACATCAATTACCTGTGTATTTGGTCATTAACGTGATTATCCAGTTTATAACGATAATTACCTGTATATTTGGTAAATAACGTTAATAACCGGTGAATAACGTTAATTTCCATTTAACATCATTTACCGTAACATATACATTCTACGTTTATTGATTGATAAATAATAAAAGCGATTAACTCCAAAAAATTTCCGGGCACATTATTATTACATCGTCGTTTGTTAAAAATGTTTGCGTGCGTGACGTATATACGATTCTTGTACAACAATAATTGCATTACTTTTCACTCAAAAACTTTTTTTGTTTTTTACCCTTATTTGTTCAGTTTCTCGTTTTTTTTTTTTATTTATGATATTATTTCCACTTAAATAAATTATTTTCTTCCTATTCTCAGAAAATTTTTATTTGTTGTTAAAATTAATTTCGTATATCTATAAATATAAATGTGAAAATGAAAATCTTTGTCACACATGTTCTCTGAAACTATACGTCGGATTGTCTTGATTTTTTTGTTATGAAAGAGTAAATTACTAAGTAAGTTCAATCATGATTCTAAAAGTTAATTGAAAATTGAGTTATAATTTTTTTAAATAATCGGCAAATATGCTCAAAAAGATATTTTTGATCATCCGTGTTATCAATTATTGTTAGTTATAACTAATAAATACTAATTTTTAATAATATTATATTATTAAAAATTAGTATATTAGTGAATAATTGATGTAGTATACAATACAAAACATTTTTGTTATTTTTGATTCACACTAATGAAACTTTATGAGTATTGGTTTTTGGTTTAAAATGTAAAGAAATTACGGGAATTTGGGTCTTTCAACAAAAAAAAAAAAATGTTGCAGTTAAATGGTCTGAAAAAATCAATGCTTGGCGGAACAGCTATTAAGTTGATATGTCGAAAATATCATCTTACATCTATTCCTTCGCCAAATTAGAAAACGAAAAATATATTTAACTTCATATGTTACGCTAAATGTTAAAATGTTGACAACAAATTTAACTGGGATGCATTTTTTACGGAGAAAATGTACACGGAAACAGCTAGTTTATTATACGAGTAGACTTAAGCATAATATAAAACCATACAATCATAGAAGCGTGTATAATGTGCACCATGTTATTCTTTATATAAGATATTCGTATTTCGTATATCATGATTGTAATTCAATTTTATTATTATACAAATAATAATAATAATAATTATTGTATAATAATTTCTTATGCAATGGTTTTTTTTTATTTTCGTGTATACTAAAAACGCGTGTTTTTTAAAATATTGAACGTATCGCAGTATGGCAGTGTTGTTAAAAAAAAATTCAAATTTTATTCGAATCGTTTCATGTTAATTGTAGTCATTTAATAAGAATCAAAAATATGTATAAGTATAAGCTAGTATATAAATTATTCACAAATCTTTTATAGTTTTATACTATGTATGGGGTACATGGAAAAAACCTCTACGTGGTGTACCCCAGGCAACGTTTCTAACGGCTAATTTTTTCAAACCCAGGTGCATATGATCTCTACAAAACTAGATAAAAAACGGCCCTTATCAGGGCCAGCACTGACGATCGCCTCATGTAACATTGAGGGTATAAACTCAAATAAGGAAGAACTGCTTGCTGAATTATGTAAAGAAAATTCATGTGACGTGCTATGTGTGCAAGAAACACATAGGAATGAAGGTATGAATAATCCAAGAATCAATGGGATGAAGCTCGTTGCAATACGCCCACACAGGAAGTATGGAAGCGCTATATTTGTCCGCTCCTCAATTGATGTAACGACAAGCCAAATAACAGAGATAGATGACATTGAGATTCTCACTATAGAAGTTGGAAAATGCACTGTGACCTCTATTTACAAACCTCCTAACTCAACATTTGCATTCGACAAACCAGCTAACTTCGAAACTAAAAATATTCACATTATTATAGGAGATTTTAATAGCCACCATACCAACTGGGGGTACGACGAAACAGATAATAATGGCGATAAAGTTGAAGTTTTGGCAGAGTCCAACAGGTTAACACTATTCCATGACCCAAAACTACCACCATCATTCAACAGTGGTAGATGGAAAAAAGGTTATAACCCCGATATAATATTTGTAAGCGATATGATAGCTCCCCAATGTACAAAGGAAATCGGAAGACCGATACCACACACGCAACATCGACCCATATTGTGCAAAATTACAGCAGTGATTAAACCATGTGACACTCCATTTTTGAGGAGATATAACTTTCAAAAAGCAGACTGGGACACCTTTACTAAAGCCCTAGATGATGCGGTAACCACACTGGAACCAGTAAATGAGAACTATGAACCCTTTACAAAGTTAGTAAAAACCATCTCCAGAAAATATATACCAAGAGGCTGCCGAATAAAGCACATCCCAGGGTTAACACCTGATTTAGTAGAAACTCTAGAATAATACACCGATAAATATGAGGCCGACCCATTCGATGAGGATACGATAGAAAAGGGAGAAGAACTAATGAACTTATTAACTGAGGTGAAAAGGAAACGCTGGTGTGACCTACTAACAGAAGTAGATATGAAAAGGAGTAGTAAGAAAGCATGGAACCTCATTAAGCGCTTAGACAGTTATCCAAGAGAAAAACCAAAGGTTCCATTAATGACACTAAACCAAATTGCACACCATCTTCTAATGAACGGTAAAAATAAAATGACAAAACCCAGACCTTATAAACCGAGGATTATACGAACGGAAAACAATGAAACGCATGAACTTGGAAATCCGATCCTACTTACGGAACTTGACGATGCTATGGAGACACTAAAGAATGGGAAAGCGGCCGGGTTAGATAACATGTTCTCAGAACAGATAAAACACTTTGGAAAAACCACAAGACTATGGCTGCTAAGTCTTTTTAATAATATCAGGAGTACTTTAAAGATCCCGAAGATCTGGAGGAAGGCGAAAGTAATAGCTCTGCTGAAGCCAGGTAAGGAACCTGATATTCCATCTAGCTACCGGCCAGTCTCTCTATTATGTCACACATACAAACTACTCGAAAGAATTCTTCTAAACAGACTATGCCCTGCCATTGATGACCAACTCATAAAGGAACAAGCTGGTTTCCGTCCGGGGAAATCATGTACGGGGCAGGTATTAAACCTAACCCAATATATTGAAAATGGGTTCGAAGAGAAGAAAGTTACCGGGGTATCCTTTATCGATCTGTCGTCCGCGTACGACACGGTTAACCATGGCTTATTGCTTTCTAAAGTATACCAGATAACCAGAGACTACAAATTTACGCAAATCATTCAAACATTACTGAGTAACCGAAGATTTTTTGTAACACTAGCCGGGAAAAAACAGCAGATGGAGAAATATAAGAAATGGGCTACCACAGGGAAGCGTTTTGGCCCCCACGCTTTTTAATATCTATACCAATGACCAGCCCATATCTACGGATAACAACATAAAACACTATGTATATGCAGATGATTCGGCAATTGCTGTACAAGAAGATAGTTTTGAAGTAGTGGAAACAAAACTTTCTAAAACACTGGACCGTTTAGGAAACTACTATAGGGCAAATTATCTGAAGCCAAATCCTAGTAAAACCAATGTAAGTGCTTTCCACTTGAAAAACAAGCAGGCCAACAGAAAATTGATAGTGAAATGGGAAGATGTAGAACTAACTCACTGTAGCACACCCACATATTTAGGCGTGACATTGGATAGAACACTAACATACAAGACCCATTGCGAAAAAACGAGTAAGAAAATCAATACCCGGAACGGTCTTATACGGAAATTAACGGGATCAGCATGGGGCGCACAACCACATGCGTTACGGGTTTCAGCGATGGCACTATGCTACTCAGTAGGGGAGTATGCATGCCCGGTCTGGAGAAGCTCTACTCACGCGAAGAAAATAGATATCGCCTTAAATACAACACGTCGACTAATCACAGGATGCCTAAGAAATACACCAATGGACAAAGTTTATCTACTAGCAGGTATCTCACCACCATCAGTTCGACGTCTGATATCCTCTAAAATTGAACGCGGTAAACAAAAGAGAGACACGAGGCACCCCATGTACGGCCAAAATGACCCCACTTCTCGTCTGAAATCAAGAAAGTCCTTCCTAAAGATAACTGAAGAGCTAACGGAAACACCTTTACTAAGCAGGCTAAATGAGTGGAAAAAACTGATCACGGACACCAATGGTAAAAGATGGTTGGAACCAGCAGAAAGATTACCTCATGGTAACAACCTAGACTGGCCGGTATGGAAGACACTGAACAGACTGCGTGTTGGTGTAGGACGGACAAAAGAAAATATGAGAAAATGGGGATATGGAGAACAAGACATAACTTGTATATGTGGGCAAGATCAGACAACGTCACACCTACTTGTCTGCCCAAGAGGGCCAAGTCCATGTACACAAGAGGACCTTATGATAGGCAACAAGAAGGCGGTAAATACAGCCATATACTGGACCAAAGAAAATATATAATTAGCGCGCAATACTTGTTACCATTATATTAGTGTGTTATTATTATTCATATTTTACTTATTTGATATTATTTATTTAGTTTTGTTTCTTAAATTACAAGTTTGTTTTAAATTTAATTATATGATGCCTGACACGAGAAAAAAAATCATTTAGCGATTTTCTTATGTTGTAATTAAAAAATAACTGTAGATACTTTAATAATTTATACTATATCTTTGTATCAATTATACTTGATTCATTTTCAAAAATTTTCACTTTTGAGCTGTTTACGAACATTTTCAATTTTTCTATAGTTTGATAAATTAGTAATTATAAAATTTGTTGGCAAGCGCGAAAATTTAATTCAAGGCTCGCACATATTATTGTTACAATAAGGCTGAAAAATATTAAAAATCAACGCAAGTTTTTATAAGTTTTATGTTTGATTTTGAAAAATTGTCAAATTTAATTATTTTCTAGTTACAAATATATATTAATAATATACTATGACCTGACAGACTTCGTCCTGTCAAAAAGATTTGTAATGTGGCAGTTTTGTGCCTACGTATTTTAAAAATTCTCCTGAACAGAACGTCACCCTGTGATAGGGCGTTGTGAATAAAATATTAAATAAAACATATATAAGGATTTAAAGTAAGTAATCGCTTTATTGTTAATCATGTGAATCATAATATTATTATTATCATTGTAGTGCTTTGTGGTATACGATGTTTTGTTTGATTACCTGGCGCATAGATAACAAATCTGATGGTTTCCAACACGGAACAGAACATACAATTGACCATGTGGAGAAACATGGGTTTTCTAGATTAATACCACAAACACTTAATGATTGCCCCTGGGACTTGTTTATAGTCATAGCAAAAGCAAGACGCACTGGAAACTGTAGTCGTTTAAACTCAAATGGCACATTAGTCGGAATCATTGGGATGCGCGGTATGAGAACATCTTCTCCTTTATACTTTCCTTTGAGTATAGTTGCTTCTATCACATTGTTTAGTAATTTTTTTATCGCTAACCGTGTACCGTTGCAAAGACGCGGTTGGTTGATATTTCGCAACATTATAACCACCGATCCAACCTTTAATTGAAGATTGTGAGGTGGCAATTCTGGCAAATCCAGCGAGTTTAAAAATTCCGGTGGATAGTTGACTACATCATCTTGATTAGTAGCCGAATCAACTGATTTATATATCCTCAATTCGCCTGTAATTTGTTCTTGAATTTTGAAATTTAATTCATTTACATCTATGTTTTTTGCAGCCAGTATAGCTCGTTCGCTCAACCAATCATGGTTTCTGTAATTTTGAGAAACATCTGGAAACACCTTCTGAATAAGTTCATCTTTTGATCGAGTTAACTGACAAAAACTTTGAGGAAAGTTAATGCAGCCAGTCAACATGTCTATAGGAAATTTGCCATTACCAATGTCAATGAGTTGTTTAGAGAATATGTTTCCAGATTGGTCATTTTGCAACTCGACACGCATATTCTTGCTTAAATGAAGTACTTTGACATGTTTCCACAAACTGGAGGACTTTAGACATGCATTGAGTTCATCAGCTGGCGTTGATCGTGGAATCACCGGCAATGTTTGACGAAAATCTCCTGCTAATAAAATCATTGCACCACCAAATCGGTTATTATTGCTCCGTAGATCTTTTAAGGTTCTGTCTAAAGCCTCCAAAGATTTTTTATGTGCCATCGTGCATTCATCCCAAACAATCAATTTACATTGCTGCAAAACCTTTGCCATTGCAGAGTTCTTCGAAACGTTGCAGGTTGGAGTTTCATTGCTTTGTATATTTAATGGCAATTTAAGTGCTGAATGGGCTGTTCGACCACCTTCAAGCAAAGTTGCTGCGATTCCCGACGAAGCGAGTGCAAGTGCAATTTTATTTTGTGAGCGAATTGTTGGTAATATTAATGAAATCAAAAAAGTTTTTCCTGTACCACCAGGTGCATCTAAGAAGTAAATCCCTCCAGTTTCATCATTTGTTACTTTCATAAGAGTTTCAAATACATACTTCTGTTGTTCATTTAACAGTGGAAGATTTGTTTGAATTAATTCTTTCAAAGCGTTGAGATCATACAGTCTTTCTCGATGCAACTCTTGGTTAAAAGCGTCATGCATTGGACGATTGGGCGCGGTCAGGCCTAATTGAATTAATAGTTTGTTTGACATTATCAAGCACATGTCCTCAATTGAAATCAATGCTTCATTGTAAATTTCTTCACTGATTTGTATATTTGGATTTCCCATTCTATTCTGTATTTGATACAAAATATCATCACACATATAATCTTTGTACTTGATCCACAAATCAATTGGGTTTGATGGGAAGCATGTAGATATGATTATAGAAAACAATGTTCGTATTTGATGAGCGTGTGATGATATTACAGCATCATTGAGAATTTGATCCCAATGAGTGTCATTTTCAAGCAATTGCAAACGTTGACAGGCTTCTCTGTAGGATCCACACAATTCACCATCAACAGTTCGTAACTGTTGGAAAGATGTTGGGCCACGTACATTGACTAATAGCAGTCGTAAATAAAAACATTCATCATTGCTTGGATGTACTGAATAAATCCGGCCAATCGCATCGGTGGAATATACATCTGTATATCCTGGAACTGGTTTTCCTTGTTTCCGTCGTATAAATCTCCTTGAGGATTGATTCCAGGTATAATATTTTGGCATTTCAGAATATAGCAATGTTTGTGCGAAATCATCGTTTTGGCATGTCTCAAAAAAACTGGTTAATGTAGTAGATGGTGGCTGAGCAGCTCTTTGTACTGCGTTCTGTGCTGTAAAATACACTCTTTGTCCATTTTCTAAATGCACAGCTAAGTAAACAACAGAAGGGTGTCTCTCATGAATAGGAAAAGAAAATATTCGCCAAACTGCTTCATTACTACTGACATAGCGGCCCATTTGGTATTGGGTAACTTCATCATTGGAATTCTCTGCACCAATTCCAATCACAGCCATATCACTCCCTTTGGTTACATATTTGCAAATGTATTTAATAGATTTCACTGAATGGCAAGATTCAACGTTGATGTGTGATTTGAATGTCTTTGATAAAATGGGTGAATATGGAACAATCCAACGATTATCTATTTCAATATCTTGTTGATTTAATTTGACAATTGTTGATTTTCCATTGTCTGCTGTCGATCTGCGACGATACAATGGATAACCGTCATTACCAGTAATTGTTTCCGATATTAATGTCCGTGGATATCGTTTTGAACATTTACCATCCATCATACACGGTGAATTTTGATTAAGAGTTCCGCAGGGACCATGTATCATGTTTTTGATAACTACCTCATGCAATCCAGGATCTACTTGTACATTAGGGATTTCAGCTGATATCACTGCATCAACTTAATTTGGCCTTATCTTTTCAACCAACCAAATCAAAATGTGTGCATGTGGCAATCCTCGTTTCTGCCATTCCACAGAATACATCCAGCAGCGTGTCTCACCAAACACATTATGTTTTACGATGAAATCCATTAAAGATTTCAACTTTTGTCTAAAGACTCTGGCTGTAATATCATGACGATCAATGGGTGATTGCCCAGAGAATAACTCCTGCTTGATTTCTATCCATTGCGGATTGCATGTAAATGTGATGAACAAATCTGCTGTACCATAATGACGAACATACGACATGGCATCTTGAGCATATTCGTGCATATGCCGAGGGCTTCCGATGTATGTTGCTGGAAGAATAGTCATCCGACCGACATTCTGTGCATTTCCATCAGTATTAATCGCATCTCGAAGGTGAATATACTCTTCAGATCGGAGTTTGGTTTGATTCAACCTGATGAATGTTAATCTCTCCGTTTCAATTTTAACATACATGTCAACAACATATTTGTGATATAATCGCCGACATTTTAATATGTGATTATCTTCATTTTCCCGAATCATTAGGCGGTATGAATAATAGTTCATTGAACTGACTTTTTTGTTGGTTTCAGAACCTGTAAATAGATTTTGTTTTAATAACATTCAAATATAAAATTAAAATACATAATATAATGACTGAGATATTATCGCCATAGCTAAACTAATATTTTAGTTACCTGTAATGGGATTTATCATTTTTATTGAAAATCGTAGCCATCTTCACCTTGCCAAAATATAATGGGATATTGCAGTGCATCCTATGAGCGGTGTGTTTCCTTTATACGTTGTAATTGATCATTCCGATGATGTAAAACAATATCACGGGATTCCAAGTTTTCTCCAACTACAACGATAGCAACTTCATCAATAGTTGGTGCATTAAAACGTCTTGTATGTTGACCTGCAGGTGTTTTATCAGCTCTGATTACAATTTTGTGATTATCGGATGGCATCAGATCCAGTGCAGTTTTAAACAATATAATCAATTGATTGTGTTGATGAAATAAAGTTTGTAATTGTTCTACAATAGACCTCTTTACTAAATTGTTATGTGCACAACGCAGATCAATTTCTTGTGGTGAATTGCCCATAAAATAAATTTGCAGGAATTTGTTGTCGCTATCTGACACTGGTAACAGTGAACCTGCTCTGTGATATATTTGCCCTTGTATCTGTAAATAAAAAAAATGGTGTGGTATAAATTAATGGATTGTCAGTGATCAAACTTAAATAATATTTGATCTTAAAAAGTATATATTTAGTTTTAACTAATACATATCTATCAAATATAAAATATAATAAAAGTGTCACTGAAACTGAATCACCATATAATATGATGACTAAGTGATATATTTCGTAATGATTAAGAAATTGAAGATTAGTCACACATCTTAACTTTGGTGACAGAAAATTTTGTTCGCTAAAATAATTATGAGTAACTGCTATAATACATACCTTGAAAGTTGGCATAAAATTTTCCCGAATTACATTTGTTGCCCCAAATGAAGTCATTTGAAAGCAATTGTTATATTGTTGGATATGTGTCAAAAAGTGTATAGAATCTGTTCCTATTCCTGAAACCAATGAGTACAATGGTTCTGGTGGTGGATCCAATGGTATCAATTTCACTTTACCATTTGCGCAACACAATCCATTGGCTTCGTTTTTGTATTTTAATGCCTTACAGTGTGAGCAAACCGAGTTCATAGAACCAATAACAACACATTGGTAGTTACTGTAGTCAATTGACACATCGTAACTGAAAGCAGCTCGATTCAAACTTGCGCGATTATTAGTTGAATGTCGCGCTCGCGCTTCACGCGTTTGTGATATCCGAATTCTTTCACGTTCATTTCCGTCGTCACGTTCTTGTGCAGTACGATTAGATCGGTAATTAGCTTGGTTTGTAGCATTTCTGGTTCTTCTACCTAAATTGCTTCGTCTTATAGGAGGCATATCAAATATAAATTATTTTTTCACTAATCACGAACTAAACAAACACTAACTAACTAAACACTCTGCACAAAACACGATATACGAATTTGTTTCGTGTATCAGTTGACAAAAGCAAACCCAGTAGATTAGGTAACAGACAACTTTTTTTTTTTTAAATTTGATATGACTTGAAGTCAAATCCTTTTAAGCCGTACGAATTGTTTTATTTATTTAAAAATAATAAAACACTGTTGGTAACGCGATTTTTGTTTGACTGATGTAATGACGTGGAAACTGATGCATTTTATCTCGCGTGCCGAAACTAATACAAAAGAAACGCGAGGTTCGGAACGCGACATTAAACTGCCAATACGTATTGTGCGGCACGGCGGCCCGCGGGTTTCCAGCTACCTGCAACCTATCCTTTTTGTTCGTCGTCGTCGTCGTGTAGATAAGAATAAATCGAAACTATATTTATAACTTTATACACAAGTCCAAATTAATTCTACAAATAGAATTTGTATGTGTATTGGTTTATGTTATCGGTGTGCATTTTATCGTTCATTATAATAAAATAGGAGTATTGGTGTACGCGCGATGCATGAGATTATTTTTATCGATAAACTTACGTTGAGTAGTTAATAATTTTTGAGATACAGCGATCAGTGAGTCAGTGGTATTTGGATTATATGTATAGATAACTTATTATTGACTAACATTATCGGACTTTATTTATGCCTAAAACCGTGATATCCTCTTTCATTTAAAAAAAACTGTATGAGAATTGGATAAGAAGTTGCGAAGCCAATATATATATAGATAAATAAAAAAGGTATAATATAAGAAAATTGTATTTTTTTCATTCTCATTTTTTTTATATATAATAGTTGAATACCTCCTGGGTGAAGCCGGGTAAACCAGCTAGTTTAATATGAACTTTATACCATAGCAATAAAGCTCAAATTGACTACGTTTTAGTTACAAATCATTTGTATGGGAAAAAGAAAAGGGTTATTTTTAGGGTTTTTCCAGCAATAATTCTAATTTTTCTCGCCGTAAAAACCATCATTGAACTTCAACGAACATTTGAAAAAAAGATTTGGCCAAATTGGTCCAGGCGTTGTTGAGTTATGCGCTTACCAACACATTTTGCGATTCATTTTTATATTATAGATTAAATATGTTTTCTATTTAAACAGTATATTTTAATTAGGTGTTATTTGTATACTGAAGTTACATTATAATTTACCATCACAACGGGCAGATTGCTTAAAATTATTAATTTTATTTTGGAAGAATTCTGGTCCTTTATCTACACAAAATTGTAGGAATTTATTATGAACTTCACTTGGCCAGTAATATGGACAATATATGAAGATGAATTTACATTATAATCATTTGTATTCAATTCAACACTTTCAGGAGTAGTATCACATTTTTCAGACATTTGTAATTCTGCCTCATTTGCAACAGCTGAATCAATTTTATCATTATTAACTGAAAATTGTTTAAGCAATGAATAGTACACTTATATATATAATATATATATATATATATATATTAAATAGGTAAAAAAATGGACTAGAAAATCAACACTGTACTATATTATACATATATAATTAGTATAATTAATATTATATTATATGTTGCTTAAAAATTTAAATTATAACTTACTTGGTAATAAATCGCAATTATTATTATTAAAATATCCAGTAATCTTTGGCAATGCAGCAGTCAATTCATTTTTTTTTCTTTTAGTTTCCTTTTTTGATATTCACTCATGTATTTTTTTTTTCATTCATTGTAAAATAGGTAATACAAATTAAAAGAAATGAAATAAATAATTACTCGACGAGTACTATCGTTTGAAAGAACAGCTAATAAATACACAACAAAAATACAACAGTCAACCTAACCAATAATCACGATTTAAAATAATAACACAATAAGTATTATTAGTTATCAATTTATCATGCATTATTCTGTCAGAGATAGAGTAATCACTATAGGGGCATTTACCATACACGCTATAAATAAGGCTCAACAGTCTATAAATAGATTATATACAATAATAACTCGTATTCATAATAAATTAATAATAAAACTATTGATATTTCTTATCAAACTCAACTATCGAGAATAGAAATACACACTATAATATCTGTAATTTCTTTATTCTGTAGTAATAGTGAAATGCTGTACATACTACAAAAACATACTTAATTATTTAATTTTATAAGATATAATTTTTTTTAATAACTTAATTTTTTGTGACAATGATAATAAGAATTCTTAATTTTTTCCTTGGGTTCCCATAACGTTGTGGGCCCTGGGGACGCGCCCCCTCTGCCCCCCCCCCCCTTAGTCCGTGCCTGCACCCACTCGGACTCAGTACAATCATCGGAAGCAATTGACTGTAACACGCGCAATGCGAGGTACGGTGCACAATTAACGTCGTATGTGACCGTATTTAATTCATAATCGAGCAATTTATCATGTGGTGACGCTCTCCACAAAATATGTTGGAATTTACGATATTTTGGCAAAATCAGTACTTGCCGATACATTTTACAAATGTCGGTTGTGAAAACATATTTATGTACGCGGAACCGTGTTAGGATGTCTACGATATCTTGCTGCAGCTTAGGCCCGGGAAACAAACAGTCATTTAATGATGGCCCGCGACCACATTTTGCGGAAGCGTCGAAAACCATATATAGAATACATATCATTTTTGAACTCTGATATTTTTTAGATTATTTAAATAATATAATATAATATGTATTGGTAGCTACATTTTAAACACCCCCACTGCTACAGTTAAATGCATTATATTATATCGTCGTATATATTAAATAGTTTATTGTTGTATGTAATTTGAGATTCGATATTCAAATTATTAATTAATTATAGGAAACAGCATAGAAAAGAAATGGAGGAATCTTAGAGATGCATTCACTAGAAGCTTAAAAGAGGAAAAGCCCAAATCAGGAGATGGTGCAAAAAAAAATTATAAAAAACAATATTTATACCATGAACAAATGAGATTCCTGATAAACACAATTACTCCGAGAAAAACTTCAAGTTCTATTAATTTAGATAACACCGAAGTTAATGTGCAAGAAACTGAAATTCAACTTTCAGAAATTGAAACTGAACCAAGTTCTACGTCACAAAATATCCAATCAAATAAAACAAAACAAAATAAACAAAAAGAAACAAATCTTGAAAAGAAATTTATGCAATATTTAGATGCACAAACTCAAAAAGAAATTGAAAAACCAGATGAACATCAACATTTTTTTCATTCTTTGTTACCCATTATACGAAAATTTAATGACGACGAAACACTTATATTCAGAACAGAAGTACTTAGAATTGCACAAACAATAAAACAAAATCAAATTTCATCAGAAACACTCCAGCTACAACACACAGCGTCAGTACTTCCCACACATCATCCACAATATTTATACCAAGCAAGCCCTTCGTATAGAATGTACCCAAATAACAATCAATTTGTATCTTTACATAGTCTAAGTATTCAATATCAAACTGTATTACAACATATGAATTTTCAACACAACACATCTGCACAGGTGACCCCTAACTATCCAATCCGCTCAACTCATCAAAATTATGCATCTAGTCATCAACCAATTGTGTCCAATCAGAACGATAAATCAAAATATTTTAGTGCCATACAACCTATATCTACACAAAAACGAGTGTTGTTTCCCCTTCGTCATCAAACTACACAAACATCGAATCTCCTGAAGATTCGCAGCCTCGTTCACGTTCCGAGTCACAGTCTTCCTTTATAAACGAGTTTCTTATATAGCTATTAATTCTCAGCACTCGCGTATCGACTTAATTTAAGGAAAAGTTCATGAAATATTGAATTAAAAAAAGTTAAAATGTTGTTTTTGTTTACTTAAAAGTTGTGTTTTTCAGTTTAGTTATATACAGTTTTACAAAGATTAAAATTTTTTTATTTAACTTTATTTTTACTTGTTTTCATTTGTTAATAAAATGGTTAAATTTGTTGCTAAAAAAAGATTAAAAATATTATATTTACCTCAGAGTGACTGCTAATTTTTCAGCGGGAGTGATAGATTTTCGCATATTTGTGTCCATTTTTGTCAGTTTTTTTCCAACGAATGTTGTAAGTAGTTCATCATATGCAGAAACTGTCATACGGAAATAATTAAAAAAATTTCGTGGATCTCTCCTGAGACCGTGAAAATTTATTGTAAATGCGCCTTCTGATAGACAAGTACTTAATATGGGGTGAACCCAAAATTTTCGATTTTGCTGTTTATTTTCTTTTTTTTTTTTACTAGTAAATTATAACCCATATAGAGAGTTACAATGTTATCCATTGCAGTATTTAGAGATATATTAAATTATTAAAAAATTAAAAAAGACTGTATCACAACACTGTATGTGCAGATGTGTGTCTCGTGTAACTATAGAATTACAAATGTCAAAACTACATAGTATCGTCCGATAAATATCGGTCATATGTTTTGCCAACTATAGTATCGTACGATAATATTTCTGTACGATAAACAAATCGTACGATGAAATATCGCTCGTGTGTAGCGGCCCTAAGATAGTACATTAATGAGTGAAAAAAAGATAATATTCCTGGAACATTATCTTTTTTCCACTTAGCGTAAACTCAAGGCTAAATTTATAAACGTAGTTTCAATGGAATATTATTCATTATACGCTCATTAAACGAATTCGACATTTAACTATAAAATAGCTATCTCAGTTTTTTTTTCGTATTTTTGGAATATTATCCCTTTTTCTACTCAGCCGTTCAATTATTGTGTAAACTGTAAACACTTCGTCGTTGGTGATACGTTAATTTGCATATTTTACTATTATATTTTATAATCCATACTTTAAATACGGCTCGGATGTTTATATTTTGTATGGTCACCTCTCTTTAGGCAATTCTCCACATTTATTCCCAGTTCTTCTTTCGGTGATGTAGTCATCGAGGTCGACCACAGATTTGTAGGAGCCTCGTGACTAAACATTACTTATAAAAAACAAATTCTCTAAACAAACATATTCTAAATAAACGAAAGTGGTGTGTATTGAGTAATTATAGGCATTCAATACATATTTAATTTATTCTGTGATTAGATGCTTGAGTAAAGAACAGTTATTGTTTTCTATCACGGGTACTGTACCGGTGATAGTAAGCTTCTTTTTAGAAGGAGTAGCTGAAGTGCCATAAAAAACCAATAGCATTCCAAATATTATATATAAGCAGTACGCCGTGAATATCATTAAGGGGGGAGGGAAATGGCAACCATTGCCTCTGGCGCACCAAAATACTGTGTGGAAAATTTTTTCACTCGTAATTATTAAAACTTTTAAAGTTAAAAATATATTAATAACATTTGGTTGGTATGATAAAAAAAATTTAGTTTTATAATTTTATTAAAAAATATAAATGTATGTATAACATATTATTCTGTTTGAAATTTAAATAACAACCTAATCATTAAGTAATAATGTATCTATTTTTAGTGCTTTTCTTAACGTTCTAAAGTACCACCAAGAACAGCACGAGAAAACCAAATTAAGTTAACGATTAAAAAGTTTTGTTGTTCAAAGTTTTAACGGTAATACATTTTGTATTCAAGATTTTGACGGAAACAATTTTTATGTTCAAGATTTTAACATTCAAATTTTGGACGTTCAAGGTTTAGAATGTTCAAGATATTGATATGATATTATATTCAAGATTTTATTGTTCAATATATTGATGTTTAAGACTTTGACGTTCAACTGTTCAAAGGGCGTCCGGATACAATACAAAATATAATATTATAGTTAAGATAGCGCCCGATAATACTCTTTGATCGCTAACACTTAGTTAATGCTACATATTTAAATGTAGGTACGATAACGCTCTTCATCATAATCTGTATGGTACATTGGTATAGGTATAATAACGAATAGTGTTAGTTCTGTATCTATAACTAATGGTATTTTTGTGATAAAAACTAATTTATCGTTTGCAGTGTAATTGTGCGAACGAACGATTTGTGACAATACATAAACTAATTAGTAGGTCAAATGATCAGTTGTATTTGAGCTCATTGCAATATATCATTGAAGTCACTCGTGCGATTAAATTATTGCACAAGTATTGCACGATGAAAATTGCTCGTTAGCAACTAGCCTTACCATATTTTTATACCAAATACATTTACTTGTCGATATATAAATTAATTCTTTCTTATTATATTTAAAAATAAACGTAATAATTCACTGGCTACTTAAAAAGGGATACATGTATAAAAAATAACTTGTAATACATAAATCTAATAAATAATTTCTATTAAGTTGTCAAGGTCACAATACCAACTTTAATACAGTTAAAATTTCTAAGAATTAAATAATTGTCAAATGTATAGTTAAAATTTATTCAATTCAATATAATTTTCAAAGTAAATATTTTACAATATATAACTTAATCTATTTAAATACTTAATACTAAGCTTGGACATCAGAATGAGCATTTTGGTATTACTATACAAAATCATGTGGATGGTATGACCAATTTTAATTTTACATCAGAAATATTTTTAATCTAATACAGTATTTTTATACGCTCTTTTATAAAAGGTATTGAATGGATTAATGTTGTCTACGCACTTTCTTGTATAATTTTTACTAGTCGGTGTTTTGAGTAATCAATCATAATCTCCCCAACTGTTTTTAAACTGTTTAATTAATAGCATTCGGCGTACTCAGTAGCGCTCTTACATTCTCTGTTTTGCCGATTCCATAGTTTTATATTTAAGTTCGCACTATAGATAATTATTATCGCTTTAAGCTGACTTGGGTAAATTAGTTGATTGGTTGACTGCTTTAGGTCTTTCTCTAACCTAACCTATCCAAGTACAAAGCCTTTATGTTTACTAGAAGTCAATATCCATCAAATTTCTCTTACCATCGGGGTTTAAACATTATTCCACATGTATACAATTATGTCTCGGACCTTAGATTCAGATTAAGCCATTATCTCAACTCCAATATACATTTTGAATATTTCGCTGAAAAGCGCATAAAACTCTCAAATTCGTTATGAGATTAGTTAAAGATTATAATTGGTATGCTAATAAAAATTATATACTGTATTACTGTGCCCTATATTATAGTCCGTTCTATATTTGAGTATCATTGTTGTGTAGGATTCTCATACGGCTGATGATTCAAGACTTTTTGAGCGAGTCCGAAATATATTATTTTGTTTTGCCAGTTTCATACTTAATTCTTTAGCTGTTTCATAATTACACTAATATTGCAATTAAATACAGCCTTCCTACTTTGGCCGAACGTAGGTAGTTTGCAGATATTAGATTTATTAAGGGAATACCAAATGGTCAGGTTTTTCAAGCTTTTCTCGTTAATATTTTTAAGGTACCCCAAAGATTAATAATTCTATCCACTGTACATGTTTATATCCCACATTTCGCCACTAGTTACCATGAAAATGAATCGTTAAGAAGACTAATATAGAACGCCAATGTAAGCACTAATTTTCATTTTTAAATTTAATTTTGTATTCCTTAGATTAATTCACTTAAATTTTTATTCTGTGAGTAATGAATTTTATTTTTTAAATGTTAAGAGTACCTTAAATTATATACAAGATATTTTATTTATTGTATGTTAATAATTATACTCCGGCCCACTAGAGGAGTAAACCGCTTAGATCATGCAAACTGACAGCAGCAGCTGTACCGTGGCAACGTTATCTGCTCTACGTGACAATCATAGTCACGTCATCATAGTCGTAGACTACGGCGGCGGACTTGGGATTCGACGTCTCACGGCACAAAAAGGGCAAAATGGGGTTACGATTGAGTTTTATACAAAACTCGTTGGTCTCTGGTGAAGCCTTTTTTTTTTTACATTTAAAAAACAGGATGGTGGTGGGACCGACGTTAATCATTTCACCCCCCCCCCCCCATTCGCATCGTTTATTTGGCATAACAAATACAAAATTATTTAGTATTTACTGGGACAGTCCCCTGTTAAGTACCTCACATCATCTTTTACAGTTTTGAGAGGCTCTATCTCCTCTAAGTTTGCCTTCGACATACATTTATAGGTTCTTAATTAACGATTTGTCGTTATCTTTCTTCTTCCTCTTTGGTTTTCAGGACATATATGATAAAGTTTATATAAAATATAAAGTTGTATCGTAATAATTAAAATAAAGTAATCATGTTAAATCTAATGAGTTATTGCTAATAATAATTTCTAACGTCGTTATCACCGGTTTCACCAACTAGACTTTTCTAACTATGGTATTTTTAAGTCTTTTCTCCAATCTAGGGTATTTACTTTTCTTATTACGGTTTTATTTAAGTGCTTTCTCCGACCCAGGGTATTCACTTACAACGAGTTTCACTGGTTCTAGATAAAATAATAAAATTATAAGATATCCAAATACAATAAAGCGCCGTAAAATGTGTCATTTAAAATGGGCCAATGAGATTTGGTTATTTTATATTTAGTGCCGAGACCAAGTACACTTTGTAACGTTATTGTTAGAGGTGGGTCGAACTGTTCGAAGTTCGAAAAATCGAACCGAACGTTAGATGTTCGGTTCGAGTTTGAAAGTCGAACCCAGTTTTAAAAAACCGAACCGAACCGAACTCGATGTATACAATATTCTATATTATATACTATGTATTTCAATTTTAAATATTACAAAAATACAAATGTAAAATTAAAACCATGATATTGTCCGGGCATTGATTATTATACTATAATAAAAATAACATAATATAGATTTCTTGTGCTATTGAAATGTTGAATTATTTATAGACTTGGATATAATAATATTTTGGTTTTGTTGTTTTGTACTATTTATAATTTATATAATCGAAGTTCGTAACACGCTGAACAATATAAATATCTTTATCATTATTATTTATATTATATAATCATTATTCATTTGACATTTATATTTTTATAACATTGGTCCCGAGTCCTACATTCCTACTAATTACTCATTAATCGTTAATTTCTAATAATAGTTATCACTGTTATCAGTGTTATTGATATTTGATTAGTGGTTACTTATTTAATATTTATTAGTGACTTGAGTTTTGAGTACTTGACAGTGTACGAGTTGTACGGCATACAGTAAGTGCATACGAAATACGTTTAATGTTTATTAATTATTATTATTATTTATTAGGTCTTAAACTCTTAACTCTTAATTCTTAATAGTGTTAATTGAGTTAATTCTGTAATAGTTAATACTTAATATCAAAACTATAGAGTGTAGATAGAAACATTAACTAATCATTGTTTATTCAAGTAAGTTGTCAATAATAATTATTAATTATTAAATAATACATTTTTATTTTGTATTATTATATTTTTTTCATAAAATATAACTTATTTTTTATTTGTTTTGCCAAAATCATTATTACATACTTATTATTCACTTGTTATTTATTATACTTCTTGATATTGGTTATTAATTATTTATTTTTAATTTTTATGGATTAATTCTAAGTTTATATAATATAAGAACTGCTCCCCAGCACAAGCTTCGCTTTTAGGGGGTGCTGCAATTAATTATTGCATGTATTTATATTTTATATAATGTATCTCTTGTTGTTTTGCAAAATAATTATTATTATAATTTAGTGTTAGAAAAAAAAACAATAAAATATAATTTAATTAAAAATGTAAATATTTTTTTTCTAATACTTAATAATAATAAATATTACATAAGTATACAAAAAAGATTTTGGTTCGGTGGTTAATAGTTATTAGGTATTTAATTATATTATGATTTGTATTTTACTATTTGGTATGAATTATTATTATTATTAATTAATTACATTTTTATTTATATGGTTTTATCAATTAATAACTTTTTTTGTATTTGCTTATTTGAAGTTGTATTATAAGTATACAAATACACAATAATTAATCATTATAATACATGTATAAATAATAAATAGATATCTGGGGACTGGGATAATATTTTGAAAAAATTTTGTTTAATATTAAATTACTCTCACTCACAAGTCAAAATAGTTTTTTGAATTCAATTGTTAAGTATTATTATTATAAATAACAATATAAACATGTTTTATAAACCTTTATTGTTGACAGCATAAATCGTAGTGATCGTACATTGTAATTTTACATAATAATAATCGATGGACAGTCCCCACCGATCGTAATATGATACTGCTGATTATATATAAATATTAAATGTAATATAAATGCTGAATATGCAACACCTCTTTCCTTAAAAAAAATTATATAAAAAAAAAAAATATACATATATAATATTTTGACATTTTGTATGTTACTTAATACTTACTAGCTATGTTAGTATTTGTTTTTTTTTTTTATATATATATATCCAACTGATTTAATTACATTAGTCATAATCACTTGGAGAGTATCGCTGAGGCGGTTTTCTGGATCTAATTGGTCTGGGTGTTTTATTTATTATTGTAGGATTCGGATTTTGATTTACAACTCCTACTATTTCGGTATTTTCAGTACTTTCATTTATGTTTCTATCGGGTGTACGTGAAATAGAAATACTCGCTGGTGTCATTAATTTATCAATGAGTAATTGATCGTTATGTCTTTTCCAAATAGTTCCATCATCGAGTTTTACATCATGCGTATTGCAACTAATGGATTTAATAATTTTACCTTTTTGCCATTTATTGTTATTATTCTTATAATCTCTAGCTAAAACATAATCGCCTATATTAAATGATACTGTCCTATTACCACCATTGTTTATTTGTGATATTTGTCGTTCGATAACCACTTCACTTGTATTCGGCATTAATGCGTCAAATTGTAAACGTGTTGATCGACCTAACATTAGCTGAGCTGGCGTTTCTCGTGTTGTAGAGTGCGGTGTGTTACGATACATTAAAAGAAATTTATTTAATTGGGATTGTGCAGTCGAACATTTTTTAAAGAAATTTTTTATTGTTTTGACTGCTGATTCCGCACAACCGTTTGATTCTGGGTGAAATGGTGCGCCTGTTATGTGTCTTATGCCTAGATTTTTGCAAAATACTTGAAATTCAAACCCTGCGAAACATTTTGCGCCGTCTGATGTAATTGTTTTTGGAATGCCAAATCGTGCTATAGTTTCTGAACATTTTTGAATAACAATGTGCGCTGTCATAGAATTTACTTGAAATACTTCCAACCATTTTGTGGTTGCGTCAACAATGATAAAAAAATATTTATTTTGAAATGGTCCAAGAAAATCACAATGTACTCTAGTCCACGGTTTTTCTGGCCATTTCCACGGTGATATAATAGATTTTGGTGGATTTTGTCTAACATTAAGACAGTTGTCGCAATTTTGCGTGATATTTTCGATTTCTTTATCCATTCCTGGCCACCAAAAGTATGATCTCGCTAAACTTTTCATACTGGAAGAACCCATATGACATGAATGAAGTTCGCTAAGTATATTATTTCGAAATTTAGCTGGTATAATAACACGGTAACCCCACAATAGGCATCCCTGTTTCACTGAAATTTGAGTTTTTCGTAAATTATACGACTTAAGTTCTAAAATGTTAGAAAAATCACTATTCCATTCCCCTGTTTTGACTGCATTTAATACTTTGGCGAGAATCGTGTTTCAATTTTTATTTTAGACCAGTCTAATGTGAAAGGTGATTTTTCGTGAATAAAATTGAGACTAATACATTCTTCATTATGATTTTCGATTTTTGATTTTGAACTTTTCATTCGTGATAAGAAATCGGCTGTATTATCTTCGGATTTCACATATTTTATTTCGAAATCAAATGATGATAAAACATAGGCCCACCGTTGTAACCGATTAGCTGCGTAAATTGGGATACCTTTCTTATCACCAAAAATATGTATTAACGGTTTATGGTCGGTTTCTAATAGAAAATGTCTACCATATAAATAGTCATAAAATTTCGTAACCCCGTATATAATTGCCAAGGCTTCTTTTTCAATTTGTGGAAATTTACACTCAGAATTAGATAGAACCCTTGATGCGTAGGCTATAGGTTTTTCTGTACGATCTGGGTGTACATGTGAAGTGCTGCACCTAGTGCATAGGATGATGAGTCTACTACGAGTTTAACTGGAATATTATGATCATAATGTGCTAATACGGGTTTCGAGATTAAAATTTGTTTAACTTTGTTGAATGCTAGGTCACATTCTTATGTCCAATTCCATTCAGTGCCGTTACGTGAAAGCATGTACAATGGTTTTAAAATATTAGCAGCGTTTGGAATAAATTTTATATAGTACGTAACTAAACCTAAAAATGATTTTAGCAATGTTTTATTTTCTGGGACCATGGCGTTTTTAATAACATCTGTGTGTTTTGTTAGTGTGTGTAAACCATTTTCATCTAACCTGTGACCTAAATATTCAATTGACTTTTGTATAAATTTGCATTTATTCAACTTCACTCTTAAACCAACATTTGACAATACATTTAGTAATTTTTCTAAACGAGAGTTGTGTTCTGTGATAGTGGAACCTGCAACAATAATGTCATCTTGGAATATACCAATGCCCTCAAGACCCGCTGTGGAAGTTTCCATAGCTTTTTGGAACTCCCCTGCCGACGATTTTATTCCAAAAGGGTTACGGGTATAGTTAAATAAACCTTTATGTGTATTAATAGTGGTATATTTGCGATCAGATTCTTTAATAACCATTTGTTGATATGCGTCTTTTAAGTCTTTTTTCGAAAAATATCTTGAACCACTAATATTTGCATATAAATGTTCTATTTTTGGAAGAGGGTATTCAGTCCCTTCTAATACCGGATTTATTGTTATTTTAAAATCACCACAAATTCTAACCGTGCCATCTGGTTTCAATATTGGTACTATTGGAGTTGCCCATTCACTATAGTCGATAGGAACTAAAATATTGCTTTTAATTAAACGATCAATTTCGGTTTCAACTTTTTCTTTTAATGCTAAAGGGATAGACCTAGGTTTGCAAAATTTAGGTACCGCCCCAGCTTTGATATTTAATGAAATTTCGTATTTGTTAAAAGTATCTATTTCATCTTTAAAAACGTTGTTATATTTTTTTATAATATTATCTACACTTACGTAATTTTCCATATTGAACAAGGTAAAACATTTTATGTTTTTTATATCGTTTCGGCCTATTAATGGAGGACCACCATTGTCGATTACATAAAGACACATCGTAAATTTTTTGTTTTGATATACCGAGTCGACAAATATTTTTCCTATTGGTTTAATGTCGTTGCCGACGTAATCAGATAGCGAAATGTCATTATCTTTTAATTCGATATGACTAAACAGTTGACTATATAATCTTTTTGAAATTACGCTGTGTTGTGAGCCGGTATCAATTTCGAAGCTTACATTGTTTTTTTCTACAATTACATTTACTGTAAACGGTTTCACAGCTTTGTTTTGAGAGTTTTGATCAATTATAGAAAAAAAAGTATTTGAAAGATCATAATTAACTGTTTCGTCATCATCATCGTTATCATATAAAAATTTATTTTGTGTTTTGTTATTTTTCATTTCCTTCTTACCTTTTTTACATACAGTAGACAAATGACCCTTTTCACCGCAATTGTTGCATTTGTAATCCTTGTATCTGCAGTCTTTTTGAATATGATTGGAACGGCCACAAATCTCACATTTGATTTTTGATTCTTTGTGTGTGTTGAAACCCTGTTTGACTTGATTATGTCCATTATTTTTCTTTTGGTACTTCAAGTCTGCGTATTCTTCTTTTTTCCAGCCACTTTTGTCATTTATTACAGCTTCTTTGGCTGTCGCAATTTCAATTAGATTTGAATATGTAACTCCAACTTTTGAGGCATCTTCTTCTAACAGACGATCTTGAATTGGTCCTGAACCCATACCGACAACGAATATGTCTCGAATAACCGTTGATAGTTCTGACGAAAAACCACATTTTGAAGCAAGATTTTTGTCACGTGCACCCCATTGGCACACTGATTCATCCTGTCTTTGTTTAGCTTGATAAAATGTATACCTAGCCGCAAAGTACGATTTTATTGGTTTGAAATATTTGTTCAAACTTTTTATTAGAGTGTCATACTCAACATCGTTAGGCGTGCTAGGAACACATAGACTAAAAAGTACTTTGTGAATTTCTTCACTAACGGATGATAATAATATTGCTCTTTTTTGAATATTGCATTTGCCAAAAAAAAATTTGTCAATTTTGATTCAAAAATTGTAATATCCATACCTGTTTCAAAGGTTCCAGGTGACCCTATAATTTGATTGAAGTTCACTATGGATTCTGTCTTAGGAGTCGCCATTTTGTATTAGTATGAATACAACACTTGAAACTTTTAATACACTAGTGATTACGATTAAACTAATATTTTCCTCGTCGCCAATTTGTTAAGTATTATTATTATAAATAACAATATAAACATGTTTTATAAACCTTTATTGTTGACAGCATAAATCGTAGTGATCGTACATTGTAATTTTACATAATAATAATCGATGGATAGTCCCCACCGATCGTAATATGATACTGCTGATTATATATAAATATTAAATGTAATATAAATGCTGAATAAGCAACATCAATGATTTATAATTTTATATTGTTGCTTTCAAATTTAAATGTATCTCTAATTATAAATTATTAATTTATTATAATTTTTATCTTATTTCTCATATAATAATAATATTATTAACTGGTTTGGATGTTCCTAACCTTGCAGTTGTCTGGTAAATTTTCTTTCTGGGAATCTTTGTAGTTTGTATCTATTATTTATTGATTAGTAATTACTAATTACCAATTACCAATTACTTATATATTTGCTTTATGTATTAGAATGGCAAGTGGGTCAATGTTGAAATATTTTCAAACAAATAATTCTGAATTAAACAGTATTGTGGAAGATGAAGATAAACCAAGAGAAATATCTGAACAGCAAACTAAACAAACTATTGAAAAAAAAAGAAAAAAAATTGTAAATAAAAAAAAAAAATAACTGTAAATTTTTTAAATTTACAGTTGTTTTAAGAAAATATCTGAAGATCAATCCAAATGTAATTTTTGTAACAAAAATTTAAAAACACCAAACTCAACTACAACTACAATGACAAGGCATTTAAAAACTCAAAATCCTAAAAAATTTCAAGATTATCAGAATGAAATTACATACTAATGAAATAAATAACAAAAAAAGAAAGAATAAAGATACATCTCAACAACAAGATATCATGAAATCAATGTCAAAATCTGAAAAATTTTCAGCTAATAATAAAAAAGCAAAGTTGATTACAGAAAGAATTGTGGAAATGATTGCTTTGGATTACCAACCTATTTAAATTGTAGAAGATTATGGATTTAAAACGGTGATAGCTGCTGCTGAGGATAGATATGTTTTACCAAGTCGTAAGTTACTATCTCAAAAACTAATACCAGAGTTGTATGCGAACAAAAAAAATTGTTAATGACTGAAATTAAAATGGATTTAAAAAATATAAAATCAATTTCTTTTACATTTGATCTTTGGTCAAATCAAGCACAGCAGTCTTACATTTCTCTAACTTGCCATTACCTAACGAACACATTTAAACTCAAAAATAAAACTGTTGGTTGTTCCTACTTTCCATGAGAGCATACAGGTAATGCCATATATAATAAAATTAAAACTATGATTGCAGAATGGAATATTTTTTACTATTGAAAATAGTAACTCCAATATATCCATTTTTTTTGTTACTGATAATGCTTGAAATATATCCAGTACCCTTAGTCACAGTGGAAGTAACTTTGAACACATTTCATGTACAGCACATACTCTTCAGTTGGCAATTGATGATGCTGTAAAAGCAATTAACATGACTGACCTGTTGAAACTATGTAAAGCAATTGTAACGTATTACAATCATAGCAATATCGCATCTGAACGATTAGCAGAAACACAAAAAAGGTTAAATTTAGCACCACATAAACTTATTCAAATGGTCAACACTCGATGGAATAGTATATATTTGATGCTACAAAGAATGTTAGAGCAGAAAGATGCCATTTTAATTGACTTACCTAAAATTAAAAAAAGACAGTTATTGTTTGCTAGAGATTGGAATATGATCGAAAGTTATGTTATTCTTCTCAAGTCGGTATTTGAAGCAACGAAAGAACTCAGTCGAGAAGATACACCTACATTATCTATGGTACTACCAATCATTTATACAATTGAGGCTAAATTAAATTTATTTTTGACAAGTATGACATAAAATCCTGGAACATGCTTCGCAGAAAATTTATTAAGATCCATGTGTAAACGATTTGATGTATATAAAGAAAATAAAATCTATATTATAGCTATGTTGGTAGATCCAAGATTTAAAGGAATTATGTTAAATGAGTATGAGCTATTACAAGCAAAGTCATACGTTACATCAGAAGCAGAAAAATATAGATACAATGATGAGATATTTTCACAACCAAGCACTTCAGATGAACTTTAAAATTCAAACTATTCACTTTGGGACATACTTCATGAGCGTTCAGTATCAAAAGAATCTACTACAGCAACTTCAATAAATGAAGTAACAATTGAAGTATGATATTTAAATTTCCATTAATAATAGTATAATTATTAATTATAATAAAATACATTAAAAAATATTAATAAATATTAAATAATTATAATTGTTTATTAATTGTTGTTAGTTCTTACTCTAATATTTTTACTATTTTTTTAATTTGTTAGATAGAAAATTACTTAAAGCTAAAGAACATTGATCCAACAGCAGATCCATTAAAGTGGTGGAAAGAAAATTATCATACATTTCCTCACTTGCTACCAGTGATTTTCAAATTTTTGGGTTTACCAGGTACATCGGTTTGTAGTGAAAGACTGTTTTCTGGAAGTGGATTAACAGTATCCTCAAGAAGAACACGACTGTCTCCATTTTTAGTGAATATCTTGTATTTTTACACAATAATTTATAATATTGTTTAATAATTATTAATTTTATAATTAATATCTTATTATTTATTATTAATTAAACACTGTGAAATAAAAATGTATGTTTGGTATTATATTATACTACTATATACTATATAGAATAAATAAGTAGTAAGCTACAGCCTAAAAGGCTGACACCAGAAAACATGAATAATTTAGTTTTGAACATTAAACTATAAATAACTATTATAATTTATAAAGTATCAATAAAAATCAAGTATTTACTTATAATATATTACAATTGTCATATTGATATTTTATAATAAGGGTTAATAATTATAATACTAAGGTTCGGTTCGATATACGATTAAAAAGTTCGGTTCGATACACAATTAAAAAGTTCGGTTCGAGACCATATTTTTGAGTTCGACCCACCTCTAGTTATTGTACATACGACATTAGGTAACATCATTATCAGCCATCATTCTTTATGTGCTCAATTTTTTTTGTTTGGCTCAAAAATAAGTTAAGTACCTTATTCTCGTCACGATAAAAGGTTCGCTCATGGAAGTGCATGTTCTCTAGTGTAACGTGATCATTTAAAATTTTAGTTCAATAGCTCCGCGACAATAAATTAACATTTGTGCAATACAAAATGTCGTTATTATCTTATGATAAATTTTAAATAAATAATGCAATACATTTGTATTATTCAAAAATAAATATATGATATATTGAATATATATTTAATAAAAGTTGTTTTTTAAATTAAATCATATTAGCTATTAATTAGTGGACCAATCAGAACATGGAAAATGTTTATATACAGCCCACGAGCGAAAACATTTGTGGAATTAATGCTCGATGTTAGTATGGACATGATTATTTATATCATCATTGCTTTTATCGTTGTTGTATTAGACGTCTTAAGTATAATGGATGGAAAAAACTTCTCTTTTCTTTAGTTGAACAAACAACCAAGTATTCAATTATAACAAATTACATGCTAATTTTTAATCCATAAAATAACATTTCTTTTACTTTTTAATAGATTGAAAAATAATAAAAAATTTCTTTCAATTAGTAATTATTATATATGTGTAACAAAAATGAATATAAATATCACGAAGAAAATAACTCGTTGGTTTTCAGAAGTCAGAAGCAGACAGCATTGTATATAGCATTGATAACTTACCGAAAGAGTAAACATTAATATTTTATTTTTGTTTTAACGGTCTTTATTTATTTATTTATTTTTATTTCTAAAATTTGTTTTGCAGCATATCAGCATTAAAAAATAAAATAAATAAATTATATAATATATATATTTAATATATAATAATAAATTTATAAAAAAAGGTATAAATATAATAATTTATAATTTTAATCATACAAAAACTTTTATAATTATATTAAATAAGAAAGGACATTTGAACTCTAAATTTTTGCAATTTTGGAACGAATATTTAACGGAACAATTATTTATAGAAATAAAAATAATGTAAAATTACAATTAAACAAGATAAATTAAAATCCTTGATAACAAGCACAAGTATATGATTCAAATATACTGGAACAAAATGGACCAAAATCAATTTTAATGAAATTGATTTGAACAGACTTGCTATAGTTCTATTTACTATCTACTAAGGGAGTAATAAGTAATACACAAGCTGTTCACCGTTTCACCGCAAGACTATTTGTCGCGGATAGAATCACCTCACGAAATATCAATAATACCAATATTATTTTATATCATTTATCATTGAATATTGATATACAATAATTATTCTTAGGTAATAACTTTTTTTCAAACTTCATCACTTGCAATTTTACATGCGTTCCTTTGAATGACACGCTATAAGTTGTGAAACATTAATTTTGATGTATTTCTCATTTTAAATTAAAAATATTTTATCCCCCCTCCCCCACTGTTAGAAATTGCAAATTTAATCTTTGTTTGTGTATAAATGTACAGCTAATTCATTGGCGTGCGCATGGGGTAAGAAGTTATGCGCTTGTATACTGTAACCCGGTAGCATATTAACATACTATACATTGCTACACGACCGTTGTTCTCTGATTGGCCGATTAAAATTTGCCGCGGTTTTATTCTATGATATGTTAAAATTTATAAATTTCCTATTATGATTTTAAATAATAAGTGTTATACGTAAATGGGTTATTGTTTTTACGGATTTTAATTATACAAATTAGGTACTATTATAATTAGCAAAATGAATTTGTATTTGCCTAAGTTGTTCATTAACAAAGTAATTACTGAACTAGAATATTATGAATGTGTTATTCAATCAAATATTAAAACTAAAGAAGATTGTAATTTGTGGATTTCTAAATTTGGGAAATTAAATAATATTAAATGGAATGCTAGATCTTCTCGACCATGAGAGAAAAAAATTAATTATTCGTAAGTATAATATTATTATCTTAAATAATAATAGAATATATTACATTTATGTAAAATGTGGTTAATACTCACAAATATTAATAAAATATGTAACTGGGACATTAAGTATAATAATATTGTATAATTCACATAAGTCAGCATTTTATTATTATTCTATGATAAGTTAAAATCTCCTATAAAATTACTATACCCTATTATACATATCTTCCTTTGTACACATTTTCTAGACTTTTATAATTTTATTTAGGTAAAAGTATTTTGACAAAACAAAATATTAAGGATACAATAAGTCAATAAATGTAAGTGTTTATAATAAATAAATATATATATATTTATATTTTGTTTACTTTTATATACCTCATTTTGGAATACATGACTAGTTTATGCCAACTAACCAATTTTTTACCTTGTTAAGTTAATATAAGGAAATAAAAGTTAAGTTTCATGTCAAACATTTTAACTTGAAGAAATTGCAAGTTTAATAGAAAATAAGTTACTTAATTTAGTTAAAAATTAGTTACATTTAAGTATTTTAAACCTAACATAGATCTTAAAATATTTTTGTATTTGTATTTATTAAGTAATATTGATTAGCTGTACATTATATATTATTGTAACAAACTATTATTTTACCTACAACGTATGTCTCATCTACACTCGATGGTAAAAACAATATTTTGAATCAATGTTTAAAGAACATGATTTATGGGGTTTATTAAAAAAAATGTAACTTAACATGCTTAAAAAATGAAGTAATTGAATATTGAAAAGTAACTATGTCTTGAAAAATAACTTAACTCATGATTTGGTTTATGGACAACTTTAGGTACATAGCAGGTACTTTAGCAGTATGTAAAAATGATTGCCATTGTCCTTCTGTTGTTATTTTCTTCAAACGAGAATCTAAAATATTCAACCCTGCAGTGGATGAGCCAAATGTTGAGTCTTTAGATTTGATTAAATCTATAATGCAACCTATTGTTTTATTTTTTGTCTCTGGAGGGAAACTTTTTGAAATCGCATCAAAACAAATGTAAACAGCACACTGATGTTTACAAAATTTACCAGAAACGCATGAACAACAACCTCCTAAAATATTTACATCATAAATACATGATGAATCTTTTTCACTCTGTACACAATACTCATATTCTGATTTAGATTCTATGTGAGCTTTTTGTATTGTACTTGCTTTTTTTATTAATGAATCTAAAAAAATTCTAGCATTTCTATTTTAAGCGTGTCTATAATGAAATAAATTCCTTAAAATCTTTTTCCAGTTCACTAAATATTGTACAAACAATATTTAAATTAAGTTTATCTCCTTGTACTAATTTTAAATAATGTGCAAGTGGTTTTAATAATTTATAAAAGGTTTCAATTCTTTCCCAAAATACATCCATTAAAATACAATTTTTAGTTTGTTGAGTTACAGTTAGTTCAACTCGTTCATCGATACACATGGCCTTTAAACAAGACTTATTGTCGATTAAACTCTGCATAGATCTTACAATTGAACCCCAACGTATAGCTCCAGGCAATTTTAAGCTAGGCAGATTCCCAGACAATAAACTTTGTTTTTCTTTTAAAACTGATAACAGAATATGTTTGTTTTTTATTTCTTTAATTACATGTTTCAATTCTACAACTTCTTTTAGTGACTCTAATTCAGTAGTAATATCCTGAACTAACAAATTAAGTCCATGAGCTACACAACCATAACAAATGATATGTGGATAATAACTTTGAATTAGATTCCATGCTGCTTTCATATTACTAGCATTATCCGTTAGTACTGATGTAAACTTCATTTCACCAAATTCTTTTAACACATTTATTATAATATCCTTCATATAAACTCCTTAATGTTTATTTGATTTTGTATCAATAGATTTTAAAAATATTGGTTCGGGTGTTGTAATTATAAAGTTTATTATACTATCACTTTTAACATTTGTCCACCCATCACAAGTCAGTCCCAAATTATATGACTTATTAATTTCTTCTTTTAAGTTAAGAAGCAGTTTATCATAGTGTGTATTAAGTAATTTGTTGGATAATTTATGACGACTTGGCAAAAGAAACCCTGGCTGAATACTTTTGTAATGGTCTATTATACTGCGATTCTCAGTGATATTTAATGGAAGACAATTTCCAAAGACAATCATAGCGAATGACAGCTCAAATTTTTCTTGATCTTCTTTGGTAACAATATCAATAAAATTAAGCAAAGATGAATTACGTTTAAATGTTTTATTAGCTGAACAATTATTTTTTAAATCAGACAATGTTTGTGATGCAGAAATATGTTGTGGTTGTGACTGTAATGATACCAAGTTGTCCGTGTCAGTACACTTAGAATTGTCTTGGACTTTGAATAGTTGGGAATGTTAGGATGCATCAAAACATTCAAAACCATTACTTGGATCATCAATCTCTTCATCTGGATTGTGTAGAATTGTACAAATATTGTTATTTTGCCTAGTGAAAAAAAAAAATCAGAAATATTTATATTCCTCCTTTTTTCAGGATTTATTAATTTAAATGCATAAAAATACTGAAACATTTAAATTTTTTTAAGTGCCATATTATGTAGGTAGTAGATACCATTAATTTAATATTTAAATTAATTTATTACATTTATAAGTTGCCATATTATAGGTAGGTAGGTACCTATTAGAGTAGGTATTTAACAAGTTTTTTACATCACTTAAATCTTTAAAGTAAAATCAATTTTATTGTAAATAGCACTTACTTTTTTGTTTGTTTTTAGTGTCAAAATAAACTTGTCGAATTTCTTTTGGACACTTCCAACATTTTTTAATAATGTGATCCGACATTCTTGTTGCATTTTTTGAGGTAGACCAATTGCAAAATGTAAACTGATATTTACTGTTTTTTTCATTAAAATATTTAAAAATATCGGTTTGTCTCGAATTCGTGATGATTACAGAATAACAAAGGCAGTAAATCATAAAAAAAAAAATTAAATATTTAAATATTACAAGTCAGTAAACAAACTATAAAAAATTATTATTATTTATAACTAAATACTAGATAATAGATTTATCGTACTATCATAGTTGTAGAACTACCAAATAACAATTAACAGCAGATACCAGTGGTACCATAATATCTACTACAATTACAATCATAGATATTAAAACTATTGTTCTATTACCTATCTATTGGTTTATTCTGTATGCGAACGATTATGAAATTAAATTTTTGATATTGAAAAGTTTCAATACTTTTCAATTCAATAGCCTTGAAACTTTTCAAATTTCATGAAAAGTTTCACTTGAAAATTTCAGAAACTTTACAGTCTCACATCTCTGCTTGTATGCCAATGTTCATTTAGATATCTTGTCCATTTTGGAAATTTATTTTTTAATACTTTCATTAAAAAATCAGCATATAAAATAGATTGAAAACTATTTATAAGCATTGGTTGCTTATCTTTCGGTATGCTATTCTTTGAGTCCCAGATCCAACGCCAAACATAGAAAATGCATAGTAAATTGATACTATTTGGCCAGTTGTTTTTTATTGCGTTTATTTCAGCGGCAGCATTATCAGTTATAAATATTTTTGGCCAACCAACACCACCAAAAATGTATGCCACATTCTTTTAGTAACTGAAATCCAGTGTTATATGCCGAATATGTCTGACCTATTAATATATTAAATAAGGATCTATGTTAAATGAAATAATTTTTAGATAGATAAAATTATTTTTTATATACTTTTTGTAATAATTATTACTAATGGAACTGCACCTGCTGTACACGGAGTAATCATAAATATAATAGAATAATTGTCTGCATCACAGGCATATGTACTGTTTACAAATATAATGTTACTAGATGACTTTAATGAATGAGCTCGTTGCATAAGTGGGGTAACAATAACTAATGCAAATAGATCTTCCTTAAATTTAATTATTACATTTCTCGCTTTGTAAAATCAATTTTTTGCATTAGTTTCTAGAAAAAAATAGATACTAACATCACAACTTATTATATCTTTAGATGTTTAATTAAGTAGAAACTGTATAAATTTAAAAAAAAAAAATTAAATTACTTAAAATAAAGATTAAATTTTATATTTAATTTAATAAGATACTGTAAAACCAAATTTTTTGATACAGAATCAAAGTAAAATATTTTATATATTCACAACACTCAGATATACTCTGAAGATAGAGCATGGATAAATCTAAAATCGTTACCTATAAGTTATAAGTTATAACTAATAATAAATTGTCTATGAAATCTTCAACTACTTCTTTAAACTGTTAAATATTAATGAAATATATGTAAAATTATAAAAAAATTACCTCAATCAAACCTCTTCCAGTCCGTGGACCTAAATTTTCCAACCTCCATTCATTGTGCCAATTTTGAACAATTCTATAAGTTGGATTAATGGATCCATTACCTAATATTTCCAGTGAAAATTTTTCTTTTCATTCTAAAATGCGTTCATGACAATTAATTGCATCAGTTATACCCATATTGTCGTTAAAATACTTAAAAAAAGTATTTTTAAGTATTTTATCTGCTGGTAAAATGCGTAAAGTTTTAGCAGTGTCAATACTATGGTTATGTTTATTTTTAATTGTTATAACGCCATATAACCCATCCTGAAAAATAATTTTACCAAATATATTTAATTAAATAATACCTATGTAGGTAAGTATCTTAATAATGTATTTAAATAAGCAATAAGAGAAATGTACAAATTACTTTAATATAAGGATCTACATTTCGTCTTGAATGAGTATCTAATTTTACCACACATGTTACAGAAGCTAAACAGTTAGCATTTTTTGAATTTCCTTTTTTATTTTCTTCTCTAGAAACTTTACGAAAAGAGCTATGCTGACATACAAACTTTTTCCTGGAAACCAATAATAAAAACATTCTAAACTATTAACAAATTTAACTCATTTAAAATCAGCATGGAATTGATGAATATTCTTGATTTTTACACCATTGTAATTTTTGATTAAAAAAAATACAAATAGTTAAAAGTATTATACAGATTTATCATACATTCCTAATACCTAATCAAAATATACTTATCAGTTACCTTTCTACTACAAGCAGCGCCGGATTGAGAGTTTTCGGCCCACCGAGATTTTATATTTCTATCGCCCCCCCCCCCCCCCCCCCGAAATCACCTATGGTCCAAAAAAATAATAAGTATACTAGAATTAAATAACATAATAGTAAAAATGAACACATATAATATACATAATATATATATATATAAACTTTATAATTTACTTTTTATTACAATTTCAACAACTTCATCAAATCCTGGCTTTTATTAGATATTAAGTCAATAACATCTTCATTATTAATAGTTTGAAGTAAGTCTTTTTCAACAGACATTAAAAGAAATGTCTCTAATTTTGGTTGAGAAAGACAATTTCTTAAGCGCTTAAGAATATATTTAAGTTTTGAAAAAGTAGTTTCGCACCTAACTTGTGTACAAGAAAGTGTCAATACAAATTTATAAACTATATAAAGAAGATAATAAGCTGAAGAATGTAAGTTGTATTTGTGTAATACAGCATATACACACCTAATACAATTTTGACAAGCATTTCCTTTGCCTTTTTCTGTACATATAGTATTTTTATCACTTTCAATTAAAATTTCATTTTCTTCATCACTCAGTTCTTCCATTAAATTTGAACCAGAAGCAATTTTTTTCAGTCTTGGCCATTTTAAAATAAAATCTTTAAGTTCAGTTTGAATACTGCCAGCTGTTATTTCAGGTTTGAATTTCTGAATTTTTTTACTTAAAAATTCAAATGCTATAGTGGGTAAATTAGTATTAATGAAATATTGTGGATTTAAGTAGGATATATCTTCATATAATTTGCCATGAGTATTAAATCGTTTTTCCAAACTGCTAATTATTTTATCATAAATTACATTGTAAACATTTATTTCATATTTTAATTTTGGATCTGTTTGAGGTTGGTCATTTGTATTTTCTCCGGACATCTTTTTCAATTTCAGAATTCTTTTAACTGGAAATGTAGTTGCAACTTCTAAGTCTAAATCTTCTAGTTTTGAATTAGCCCATGTGATAAATTTATTTGTTCCTTCAAGTATAGTATCAAATTTTCGTGACTGGGAATTAAGAGTATTTAAAGTACATTTAATCATATTATAAGCTTGAATAACATTCATACCTTTACTCTGGAGGTATAACGAAACTGGTGTTGTAGATGAAAATATTTGAAGATAAATATTTGCAGTTAATACAGTTTCATACTTAAGAAGTGAATCTCTATACATTTGAGCTTTAAATCTTATCTCTTGATTAAATTTATCACTCAAATAAATGTCATTAAGAGTCTGTATAATATCTACAAACAAAGCCTCTTTAGGAAATGAATATAATCCAAAAACTTTTGTCAAACACCTATCTTTAGACCACCAACGTGTATCACCAATATTTGAAATAAACTTATATTTACTATTCTCCTCCCACTTATTCATTCAAAGGTACGATTCTCTAACGAATACTGCAATAGAGTTTAATAAACCGAATAAAGAAGTACTTTCACGAGTAACGTTAGATGTATCAATTATTACCAGATTGAGCACATGAGCATAGCACCATACATGGATTTGGTCTGGACTTACTTTATTTAGCCATGCTGAAAAACCATTATACTGTCCACGCATGTTACTCGCACCATCAGTCGAACTTCCAACACATTTTGTAACATCCAAGTTCATATCTTCCAATACTTTACATAATAGATCATATAGATTTTTACCAGTACCACATTTACAGTTCACTAATGCTATTAAACGTTCTTGTACGTCATCTGTAACAAATCTAACAACAATAGCTAATTGGTCATGAACGTTTATATCCTGTGTTGAATCAATTTGAACACTAAAAAATTCAGATTTCTTAATAATTTCTGAAAGGTTTTTCTTTAATAAAACACTAATTGCATCTATAACATAATCTGCAGTAGTTTTTGATAAAAAGGTAACAAATTTACCAGGACGTCCAGCATGTACAGCTTCTTTTCTGGATTCATACAACTTCTGACTTTGCATAACTGCCTTGTCTACATGTTCTTTTAACAATGGGTCATATTTTGCTAATAATAATATCATTTCTAAGAAATTTCCATGGTCTAGTGATTAATCATTTAAAGTATAAGCAGCTTCTGTATTTTTGCGCCCCTGTAACTGAGTCCACGTTTTCCAATTAATTTGATTGTATCAATAAGTCTTTGCAAAACTGATCTTCTTCTTTCATTTTCAAATCGTCTGACAGTATCAAGTCTTGATCGGATATTATTGGAGTTTATAAAAAGTAAAAATGCTTCACTACTATTTTCATGACTAACGGATTTTTCATGTTCTTTAATTCGAGTATATGGGTTAGTACTTGAAAGTGCGGAACATCCTACTGTGAAGCGGTTGTCTTCTTTTCCAAAAGCCAAACAGAAAGAACAAAACAATGTATTATTTTCTTTACAGTAACTTAACCACTCTCTCTTAAATGCAACATTGTTGTGTACACGGTAGTATACTTTATTTGGGTTGAATAAAATGTTTTCAAACGGTTGTATAGGATGAGATTTAAAAAAGTTGTATAGGTTTTTATCTTCAGGTTTCTTAAAAATATTAATATCAATTATTTCTGTTGAAACAATTATTGAAGTTAAACTTCTTTACGCAGGGTAGTGAGGAAAAAAAAGCGAACGGGCGGCCATACGAACGCAAACGCGTACATGTCGTTGTGCGCAGCCGCGGATTGTCGTAGCTGTATTTTGTAAACGGCTATGGATTGTGTCATTAAGAGACAGTATTTTTAGTTGGGTTATTAAACAAAGAATACTCAACAATAATATTAATGAGATAAATATTTAGATAAAAACGGAATGATCGTCCGAGATGATTTCATACGGTCGTCGGGGCGGCGGTGCGAAGCGTATCAGTACGTCATATACATAATATCACATAATAATGATAATATTACGTATTATAAATTATAATGTTGGACGGTGACAGCTGATGCGGTTTCGACGACGACGACGACGATGATAATAATAATACCATACACGCGCAGTTGCGACTTGCGATTAAAGGTCCAGGTCGTGCGGCGAGCCGGTTTTTCGATTATTGGGTGGGTTGAAGTGGCGGTGGCGGCGGCGGCTAGGGTTCCCGTGGTGGCTAAGTTGTACACGTATCCAGTCAGTGTGCTTTTAGCCATTGTTATTAATATATTAATATAATAATATTGTTATTATTTATTAAGTAATAAGTAGTTACGTACGACTGGATTTAGTAAAAATAGTAGGTATTTTTATTTTACCTAATGATTATAATTTACAATATAATTAATATTACCGAAAAAATAATAATCTCGAGTTCGAACTAGGTGTGCCAATTCGCCGTCGTCGTTGTTCGCCAATCCGTTCGGTCGTTCGGTTACGTCATATCGTAGTACACACACACATGCACACACGTCCGCGGGTCGACGACGTCAGTGCCTTTTACCCGCCGGCCGCCGTGTTGGTTAATTCGCAGTTCGGTTATTATTAATTAATCCAAAAGAGAAACAAGCGTTGCGAGGTAAGTGGTGGTCGTTAATATTATATAAGCGTTGCAAAATAAAAAATAGATTCATCTATCTTAGCCCATACTAATTAATAGGAATAATTAATGATCGACTCTTATAGCATCTATACTCAGAGCCCAATATCAGTAGATATAGTATATTTAATTAATTGTTATTAATTGATTAATTCACTCAAAAATCTATTTTCTGGAATAAAAATATTAAAAAAATAATAAAACTATCAATAATTAATAATTCCGGATACTTCTTCTCATTTTTTAAATTAATTAATATTTTTTTCGTAGTTTCTCCCCTGAATTCGTCTGCTGTATTTACATAAATGTAAATGAACATTCATTATTTTTATCATTATTACTATCGTTATTTTATAATTATTATAAATAGCACATAATCGGATGAAAAACAGAAATGGCAGAACGAATTCCAAACATTGAGAATATTGAAAATTCAGGCGAACCAAATTCTTCAGATGAAAAAAAAAAAAAAGAAAATTAACTGAACACGTAGTAGCTGAAAATCAACGCAAACTAATCGTGGTTCAAGCTGAAGTTTATCAGCCGTGTTCTCTCGCACCATCAACGAGTACACATGCACGTGTAACGGAGGCTGAACGTTTACGAAATTATCGTGCTAAAAAAAAAGAGCAGCAACTTCAAAATAATCCCGATGCGATATTAACACCCTCCCCGGTACCGTTAACAAATGCTGAACGTGCAAGAAATTACCGTGAAAGACAAAAACTAAACTTGGAGACTGAATCTAATACTTTCAATATTGCTGATTGTTTAGCAGCAAATCTCGTAAATAATTTAGATACAACCGATGACAACGACTCTCAACTGTCTTCGGAGAATAATTTTTTCAACCGAATTTCATCTACTAATGATTATGATGACGATGACGTAGAATCTTGGCCATACCCTGATTATGGTCGTCTCAAACGAACTCACCAACGGGTAAAAATTACATTTTTTGATAACTCTTGGACATGCTTGTTCAGTGTGCGACAGATTGTGGTTCCAGCGAGATCTAAAATCTCCCTCTTCAAAATATCAAACGATTTTAAATTCAATTATACCAAATATCCCAACAATAAATATATTGTTATGTGGTACATGCAGGTCATCATTGTCTCGAAATAACATACCAACTATGGCTACATATAATGGCTTTAAATATCCAGACATGCCTAATCATCTGCCACCACTGGACTTGATTTCAGAAAGACTAATTTCTCCTCGTATTCCATTCATGGCAATTCGAAGATTAAGACACTGTAATGGCCAATATGGAATTTATGGACAAATCATTAATGTACCTGTTTCTGTAGACACGATGGCCCATCATCTACCAAGAGATATTGATGACGACCATTCTATAAACGTATATATCAAACGTCGAACAACACACAAGTCTAGTTATTTACATGGCTTGGTCAAAAAAAGAACCATCAAGGTTTGGTTGGATTATTTGATTCCATCTCCACTTTATAGAACTTATAATATTACAGTTAATCGTTCTTTTTTCGATGGTCAACAACAGAGTGATAGTGACATTAATCTCGATGATATTAGTGAACACATTCCAATTGAAGAGAGTCTTATTGCACAACAGCAGACATTGATGTGGAATGAAGATGAGTATCTCTGTTTGGCACCAGGACAAGCTCAGCTTCCTCAAAGTTTGATATTTGATGAACATGCTGAGGAGCTTTCTTTTCCAGCAATTTATCTTGGTGAATTTCGGAATTTTAGAGAATGAGTCCAGGTAAAGCTTTTTACAATGGCTTCAAGTGAGTTACGACGTTCTGATCGACGAGGCGTTAAACCACAGCATTTGTTGTATATGGCGATGAAAATTATGAGGTTAAGGATTCGTGATAGCCTTACGATTGCTTTCAAACACGTTGGCAAAGATACCAATATTACAAAAAAACAAATAGAAGAGGACGAATATATCAATAATTGTATTGATACAAATCTTGCTTTTTTACGATCGATCCCCAACTCAGCTTGGTACTGGGCTCACCGCAAAAAGGACTTGTTTGCAATGATTCGACAGTTGGGCAAATCAACAATATTTCTTACTGTCAGCGCCAATGAAATTGGATAGACTAATTTACTTCATACAATATATAAATTGAAGAATAATGGTGTCTCAATTTCGGAAGAATTTACATTATAATGAAAAAGCAATGCTCATTAACGAAGATCCGGTTACTAGTGCTCTTTATTTTAACAAACTAGTTGATACATTGATGAATATCTTGTCATCACCAAAATTTAGCCCTTTTGGTCGACATTATGTTATTCATTATTTTAAAAGGATCGAATTCCAACACAGAGGCAGTCCTCATGCACATACTTTACTATGGTTAGCAGAGGCTCCTGATTATGTCATTGGTACAGAGTCTTCAAGTCTCATCGAATTAATTAATCGAGTTATTTCTGTATCAGCTAGTTATGCATCGGGTCATATAAATCTACAAAAACATCATCATACGTTCACATGTTACAAAAACATTATTGGTAACAGGAAAGAATGTCGATTCGAAGCTCCATTCATGCCAAGTCGATCAACAATTATATTATCTCCCATGCAAAAAGAAGAAAACGGATTTTCTGGTTATTTTAAACATTACAAAAACATCAAAAGTAATCTTGAAAACACGGATTACCCTGATATAGACACATTCTACTTTCAAATTAATGTTTTATCCGACGATCACTATCATCACATACTTCGAGCAGGTATTAAAAGGCCTAGAGTTTTTTTGAGGCGCCAACCATCTGAAAAATGGCATAACCCATTTAATCCGTTTATTTTAAATATTATGAAATCAAATATGGATATACAATTTATTACGGACATATACTCTTGCGCTAATTATGTATCTGAATATGTCAATAAAAGCAACCGAGGTATCAGTAACCTCCAAAGATAAATTATAAAAACAATAGATGAACATCCAGAATTTGACATAGTCGAAATTACACGAAACCTTGGTATAAAAATGCTTAATAGTGTTGAAATGCCAAGTCAAGAAGCTGCCTGGTATCTTTTAAGAGCTCCAATGTCAAAAAGTTCTGCCGTCATTGTATCTATTCCAACAGTATGGCCATCAGAGCGAGAAAGAATAAAAAAAACAAACAAAGAATTGGAAAAAATGCAAATTGGTGACGATTCAACTGATATTTGGAAACAAAATTGGTTCGACAAGTATGAACAAAGACATTAAGATTTGGAAAATAAAAATTTATGCCGGGAAGACGAGGGATCATCTTTTGGAGATGATGAATCACATGAAGTTGGCAACGTATTGGAGGAGCCCAATCCATTCGAGGCGTTATATAACAATCCTGGTGCTGATATGAATAATGACTTGCGTCTGGCTGTTCTCAATAAACTTGGTCCAATTGCAAAGAAACGAGAAAACCTGATGGACCGTAATCAGTTCTATGAATTAATAGTCCACAGCAGTTAGAGTTTCTATTCGGAATAAATCAAACAAAAGCTTTTGATTGGTTTTTCGCTATAGGTTATGGTTCTGATTATTCTCCTAAAAGTCCCCGGTGATAACACATGTGCTTAACCTTTTAAGGGTGGTTTTTAGGAGTGAAAATTGCTCAAAATCAGTTTTCACAACTATATCCAAAATATCAACTGACAAATAAAATACCATATACTAAATTAAAGCTGAGTAAATATTATAAGTATGCTGTTCTAGTTACAATCAAAAGGTTCCAAGAAAATTTAAGTAAAAATTAATATTTTAATAAGAATTTTTTTTCCCAGAGAGATATTTATGAAAATCGTCGTTGTACGGTTTAAGCTAACACACTTTCACATTTATTGATATTTATACTATTATTTTTACTCTATTCCACACCACCTACGGAGGTTGAGTACTAGGTGCGTTTTTACGTGGTATCCCTAGTAGCCTATTCCACAAACTAAAAACTCTATCACAAATAAAATAAAAATTATCAATACATTTGAGTTAGATTTTCTCCTCCATCTCATCCATCACATAATAGACATTTTCTGATTTCATTCTTCAGTTACCTCCATAACATCGTTATAATAGAAGTGCTTTAATTATCATTCTCTTCACGTACCTCGTGGGAATGTAGCATGAAGTTCGCAGTTAGAGCAAACTGCTCGAGACAGTCTAACTGCTTTTGACAGCCGCATAGTGCTCCACAACCTTTCACGCATTCAGAAAATCATATTAAGAAGGCAATCTCGGTGCAGGAGTTGCAACATTCTCCTAGGCATTAAGACACTCTTCCTTAAAACCAACCCCACCTGTTGATTCTAAATCATTACCAACCATTTCTGACCTGGTAAACACGTACAGGTGCATCTCTGCAGATCAGCAGTCGGTGGAAGTAGATTTAATTTACTCTGATTTATTTTACTCCACAGTTTAATAAACTCGAGTATCTATACTCGTTAAGAGAGGTTTCGTCGATGGGTGCTCCATACCAAGCATAAATTTGATACCATTTTCAATCAACTTTTCCCTCAAAGCATGTTGTGAATTAAATATCTGAGTTCAAGTCGTAGGTCTTCGTTTTGTCATTAGTTTTAAAGCTGATGATGCCTTTGTGGAAAGAGCAGATGTCGCCAGCCCGAGAAGCATGGAGAAATAAAATTTGACTCTCGAAGGCTAAGAGATGTTGATTGAAGCCGAGATCAATATAGTTTCATTTACCTTTGTCCTGTAAGGGAAGAAATTTCTTGTCGCAGTGCTGAGCAGTTAAAATCACAGGATCTTACGTCTTCCCTAACTACACCAGCCTATATTATTCACATCTCATTTATCGCTGTGTCATATAATAAACATCAGCATCATCTGTAGCTTGTTTAGACAAAATTGATCCAATCTGAAATTTTGCAACAGCATCGAAATCAGCCTGATTTTATTATTTATCTTGAGCAAATTCTGGTTATCATGCAACACGTGTCTTCGAAATTAATGAGACTGTATTTAAAGTTTTTGTTGCTCGGCGAGTACTGTTCCCATTGTTTTTACGCTGTTTCTGCATCGTAGCCATCAAAACTATCAGGCTCGATCCAAAAGTACATCATCCTGATGATATGCTGTCAAATAGCACTCAAAGTTTCATTTTGATACCACACCACGAGATAACAAAATCTCCATCAATCATCATGTGCTATTTTCGAAATGTAACCGGTTTTGTTCAGGAGTGAGTGATTTGAAACTGCCGTCACAATTGTTTACTTGTTTCGCCACTTTTCATCAAAGAGCGATACTGGAAATCGCAACTATAAGCCATAATACTTCGAGTTCTCTATTTGATCTTTTCATAACGCAAATTCTTTTGAAACATATAATAAAGATCGATCGGCACTGTTTTTGAACTTTAACATTACGTATCACAGCACTTTGGAAGACGCTCGATCTGCTCAGGTAAAATTTAATATCGAAAATGTTAGCCTATTTTTGCATGAATATTGCCAACTTCTAGCATCTGACAATTAATTTTCACTCCAGTGACCCTGATGTAATGGACTATTATTTTTCGATAAAATAAAGCGGTAGTGAATCAACCACGTAAAAGCTTTGAAACATCTAAATTATTTTTTAATGCGAGACTCTTATGTTATCGTGTTCTCCAGAATGAAAAGAAATTTACAAAATTTCAAGTGATTCAGAAAGTACGCAGGTCAGAAGCCTCATAACCCATTTATTTAATACACTGTTCTTGACTTTCCCATGTGATATCCTTTTATTTTTGATGACTTCATCAGAGCTAGCTTCAATATCTGGTCACCCATGTCCACAAAAAAATGCTGACTTTTAACCGTGAAAACTATTTGTAAACTTCTAAAAGTTCACTATCCATTGATTTTAAATTCTTCATATCTGAAATATACAAAGTAGCTGACTTTGCAACAGAAAGTGCCCTGTCGTTGCGTCAAAATATGAATCATTTTTATAGACGTAAGTGTCCTCCTAGTTGCCCATTCTTTTCGATCTAATATTATTCCAGAATTGTACCATCTCGGAAGTATTAAATTCAATAACTGTGCCGTGACCCTATTTTTAATTTCATTTAATTTTCATCAAATATTTTACTTTTGATCGTTCGAGTCTTGACACTTTGAACCTGACTAAATTTGATAAGCATGGGATCAGGGAGTTTCTTTTATTCATAGTTTAATCGGATAACTGTTCAATATTAGTGTGCTAATGTTAAGAAGTAAGTGTGCACTCTAATTGCGCGTAGAGGTAAGCGTGACCGAATATATGGTCACAGAGTTTTATAAAATAACTATAGTACTTTAACCACATTCACCATTATATGCGATGCTTAATTGATCCCAAAATGACTACAAAAGATGAAACCAATTGTCCACATCTCGATAGGTATCTTATCGCTGCTGGGACTATTTTTGCTTTAAAATAAAGTGGTTGTCAAATGTAAGATAAACGAATGACCGTGATGCCCGTCATCGATAAGAAGTACTGGCAAAGGTATTATAATCATCGCTGTTGATTTAGAACGGCAAAAGTATCCAGATGGAATACGGTTCGTCGACAGCTAAATTTTCCATGTAGCCACTCCACCGGAATATTTTCGCCGTTGTTCCATTTAGCGTAAGACCATGTTATCATCAGCATTTCTGAACATCAGATGATGTTTGATATTTCATCGCAATCAATATTTTTACAGTAACTTTTTCAATCCCTTTATTCCTATATTTTCATAAAATTTGATTGGAATGCGTGCCACCTTTTGCCATCTCTTCCTCCGTTGGTAATCTCTTTAGACGAATCATTTTGTTTCACTTTCATTTTGTCACGTGGAGCAGGATTCTAATCATGCCCTGCTAGAATGGAAATGTATTAAATCCACGATTGTTGCTACATTACATCCCATTATCAGCGACGTACTGCGAAACATCCTTCATCTGGTGAAGAAATTCGTGTTGGGGGTGAACAACGCTGATGCTCATACAGAGAAGTTTCATGGCAGCACACAAACCCAAGCATGATAAAATATCACTAACCTGCAACTGAATTGCCGATGCAATAAACCGAGAAAGTCCAACTTGTAGATTGAAGCAATGCTCTAGGCGGGTGCAGTCATGATTTCAGCCGGCAAAGCGTTGTACATTTTTACGTAGTGGCTCTATTTTCTTTTTATTTTCTTAAAATTAATCATCGACAAAAATTTATCGGATTCAGGAATATACCGTTTAGATTACTGAATAAACAGTGCTCGAGAGTATAATATTTTGTTTCACAAATTTGAGTGCACGCGCGTCTTGACGTAAAATGCTGTGCTGCAACTAGAACTTCAATGACGTTCTTGCCTCAGATCAATATTGCTTTGAAAATTGTTTCATTTTGAGTTAAACAGGCTGTAATGAGTGTTCTGGAAAGAAATAATAGTAGTCCTGTATTTTAGCGGTGATAACGATTCGATCAGAATAATTTTCTTTCGAGTTTTTAATAGTTTTATCGTCTGTTTGAACAGCACGCTTGTTTTATTCAGATAGTGTAAACTAATAAAGTCCTCATGATTTTCAATGTAAGCAATACGTAACCGGAACGAAGTACATACCGTA
>NW_020270729.1:0-6026 GCF_002803265.2 Melanaphis sacchari
CATATGAAAATATACGAGGACGGTTAGTTAGGTTAGTACATCTTCATTCTCAACAACTTTACCTACCCTTCAACTATAAGATCAATTGATGGTAAATTTTTAAATTTATGAATGATAAATCATGTTCTCAACAAAATAAAAGAATTGACACTAAATGAGTTCGCAAAGTTAGAGTTAAAAGGTTATGCAAATTCAACTTAATTTTGTCACGCATTTAAACGGCGACATGGCCCGATGCTGTTGAAGAATATAAAACTATTTAAAATCGACTGAAACACCGAATAAAAAAATTAAAATAGTTGCTAAACAATTGAAAACTAAAATAACCCAAGAAAATTTCGAAACTGAAATGATTAATTTTTACATTCAATGATTCCTTTAAGATGTGTTGAGACCATATTTTTTAAAAATGTTTGATGCCTTAAACATATCTGATTGTGGACTTCGTTTAAGCCGTCGATCTTTTGTCGAAAATTGATAATTTTATGAAAAATAAAAATGAAATAAAGAAGAATTAAACGATGCTCAATTTGTTGTTTGTACTATAGTAGATATTTGGTCTGGAAAAAGAAGTTTCTCGGGGTAACATGTCATTGGATTTCAATAAATACTAAATAGAATATCCGCTTTAGCTCGTTTCGTTTAAGGTAGTCATACTAATGACAAAATTCAGATTAATTAATGAGATAATTCTGAATTTAACTTGAGTCCTACTAAAATTGTACAACGATTACTGATAAAGGCAGCAATTTCGTTAAGGCTTTCAAAATGTTTGGAGTTAATCTTAATATATATAAATCTCGTGTCACAATATTTGTCCTCAATGGACTCCTAAACCACTTAACCAATTCTGATGAATTTTTTTACACCGCGTGTAATTTGGTCCAACTTAAAAGATAGGATATAGGGTATGGACCTAACTCCTGTGAGTTAGAGATTTAGAGACAAAAACCGAGTTACACCGGTGGCATCCTCTAGCAGATAAAAATAAAATATAAATAATAATACAAAAATCGATAATAGCAGGGCTTGAAATCGATTAATATCGATAAAAATCGAAAAAAAAAATATATTTTTATATTCTGGTTGATATACATTTTTTATTATAGGCACTTATAACTTTTGAGTAAACAAATATAATAGTTGGCACATTATTCATTTTATTTTGAAACATTATCGTTTTATGTTATCTATGAACTTTTTCAATCAAAAACTATTGTTTTTTGGAGAGAATTTTTATTGATGATTCGACAAGATATTGACAATCATCTATTGAGATATCGCCGGTTGTTTCAACAGTACTGCGTCGACATGTACGTCAAGGTCGAAACGTAGCGTCTCAATTTCATTCGCTTCAATCAGTCAAAGTTACGATCAGACGAGTACATCCACTTGCGTGATGCCATCGCTACCGAAGGAGACGCGGCCAACATTGGTCGTTTGACTATTCTCCCAGCTACTCATATTGGAAGCCCGACAGAGGAAAGAGCAATAGTGATATAATTGGAAAATTTTTTAGAAGATCACAATCAACTAATTCAATTGATCAAAAGAGTTTCGCCACGACTGCAAAATGACAATTATCAAATCGTCATAAAAGCCGACAAAGTACCATTAGGTGAACATGCTGGTAAAAATATATTGAAAATAATATTGTGAGAAAAATATAAAAATTGTATGACAGAAGACATCTTGCACCGAATTAGACAAATAAATCAATGCCAAAACATAGATTATACACCAGAGATGTACAATGAAGCATTGGTCTTGATCGAGGATTTATGTGTTTTTATTTCAAATTTACCACTTAATCATTATGGTATGCCATCACCTAATCATCCAGCTACCGACTTAGACAATACCGATTTACAACGAGAAAATCAATATGACCATGGAAGTTTAGCAACAATTATCATGAACAGTGAACCATTACTGACAGCAGAACAAAAAATTATTTATGAACGGATTATGCTGGCTGTTGCTGCTGAACAAGGCGGTTTTTTTTTCTTGGATGCACCCGGTGGAACCGGTAAGACATTTTTAATATCGTTGATTCTTGCCAAAATACGGTCGCAACAAAAAATCGCATTAGCTGTAGCATCGTCAGGCATTGCGGCTACTTTACTGAATGGTGGGCGAACAGCACATTCAACATTCAAGCTGCCATTGGACGTTCATAATAAACCAGATGTAATGTGTAACATTAAAAAGAATAGTGGAATAGCTGCAGTGTTGCGGAAGAGTTCCATAATAATTTGGGATGAGTGCACAAAGGCACACAAATATTCACTTGAAGCACTAAACAGAACTATGCAAGATTTAAACAGCAATAATAAACTTTACGGTGGTGCTATCTTACTTTTGTCTGGTGACTTCCGGCAGACCTTACCGGTTATACCTCGCTCTACTTTCGCGGACAATTTTTGCACTGTTGTTCAGGATAAAAATGATTTGATTCAGAGTATTTTCCCGGATATACAGAATAATTATTTGAATCATGAATGGCTTAGTCAACGGGCGATTTTGGCAGCCAAAAACGTTGATGTTGACGAAATTAACTTCCAGATACAACAGTTGTTACCAGGCGATCTGATGTCATTTAAATCAATCGATACTGTTGTTGACGAAAATGAAAGTGTAAATTTTCCGAATGAATTTTTAAATTCATTAGATATCCCTGGAATGCCACCACATAATCTTCGATTAAAGATTGGTTCCCCTATTATTCTCCTCCGTAATTTGAAGCCACCTCAATTATGTAACAGTACGCGTTTGGTCATCAAAAAGATTACCGGAAACATTCTTGAAGCAACCATTTTGTCTGAGAAGTTTAAAGGAAAAGTGGTCCTGCTGCCACGTATTCCGATGATACCATCAGATTCTACCATACCCTTCAAAAGGCTACAGTTTCCAATTCGTTTAGCTTTCGCCATGTCTATAAATAAATCTCAAGGTCAAACAATGTCCATTTGTGGTTTAGATTTGGAAAATCCATGTTTTTCTCATGGGCAACTATATGTTGCGTGTTCACGTGTTGGGAAACTGTCGAATCTATTTGTGTTAGCTAAAGACAGGTTAACCAAAAGCATTGTGCACCGATTGGTGTTAAATTAAATAGAAAAATTAAAAGTATTTATAATTTTAAAAATTAGATATTAACGTTTAAAAGTTTAAGACTGTCTGCTTAATATCAAGTGTAAGATCATTTAGCCACAGCAACGCGTGGCCGGGTCAGCTAGTTTATTTATAGATTCGTGGATTGATTTTATATTTATCCTCTTGACGCTTAATGTCCATTTCAATGGACATTTTGTGTTACTCCCTGAAACGCCTGACCTGTTTATAACAATTGTAACCGTATGTGCCTGATGTCCATTTCAATGGATATTTATAAGTATTTACCTCCTAAGTGCCGAACCATATTTTATCTTCAATTAGTTTGATATGATATTATAACCTCAAAATAGATATGATAAGGAACAATAATAAAAAATATAAACATTTTTATCATTCTTCCTTCACGTATAAAATACGCTCCAAAAAATGTCCATTACAATGGACATTTGGTAATTGTTACTACAACAACATATTAATACTAGAAATAACTTGCTTATTAAATCATTAGTAATATTCAAGCAAAGTTTTATAGTTGATGCCTTTATTTGAATAATAACTAAATGTGTTTAGTTATTTAGTAATTATATTAAATATTTTAGTAATTTAATTAGACATAAAATAATAATAAAATTGACTTGATAATAACTTATGTTATGACATTATAACTATAAAGTTAAAATATAATATTTATTTACAAAATTTAAATTTAAATTATGTTTTATGGAAATTAAAAAAACAATTATTGCTTGTGGTAATGCAAAAATACATAGAACATTCATTGCATTGAATCTTTGTTTTTTTTTTTACAACCTATAAAACGACACCTTGATGAATTTTTTATATCCTTCATTATTGGTAAATGTTCAGTACCTGAAATATAGGTATAAATAAGTTAATTATTTCAACGCAAACATACCTAATATTTATTATTATTTTTGTTAACCTTTATATCTTTTCTCTTTTGACGGTAATGAATTATGCCTTCCAGAATATTTTTGATAATCAATACTATTTTCATCATACTCCAATAGTTCACTTGATAGTTGAATTTTAAAATCTAATAGTTGGTGTATTTTTTAACTGGAACTTCCTTTTTTATTTGGTCTTGTTTGTACAGTATCCAGCTGTTAACAACAGCTAAATCGATTAAATGAAAAATTGCTCGTATGGTCCATTTGTTAGTTCTTGTTTTCATACGATAAAATGATATCATACGATCGCAAAGATCGACACCACCCATATAATCATAATAGTTTTTAATAATTTGAGGAATAGGAACTTCAATTCTTTTTTTTATTTTTATTATCCCAACGTTTGCATTTACTATGTGGAGTACTGCCATTTTCAGTAGAAAGTAAATGAATGGGTTTATTATCAAACCATTTAACTAAACATAGTTTTTTGTCTTCTCGGACGTATTGTACAAAGGTTATTTCATTAGAATTTTATCCGATAATATATCAATATTTTTAGGTATGTTGTTTTTCATAACTGTTCCCGTACAAACAATTTTCTTTTGTTTCAAAATGTCCATAAGTTTTTGAGTTGTAAAAAATCTATCAAAATACAAACATGATCCCGGTGGAACAGTTTAGGATAAATGAACGACAGCAGATTCTCCAATAGTAAGAAAGTATTCACTGTTTGTTTCAAATGTCGTTCCTTTTCCTTGGTAAATACAAAAATCCAACTCTAATCCGTTTTTATTTGCTAAAACAACATTTTTAAGTCCAATTGGGTTTGGTTTTCTGCGAACAAACTGTTTAATTTTAACATTACCAGTGAAAGGAATCATTTGTTCGTCAATACATAATTCTACATCTCGTACTAATCTTAAACAACCACTTCTAACACTCTATGAACGGACGAACTTTCCAAAATGCATCTCTTTTTTCGTTTGAAATATCATCATCGTTCACTACTTTTAAAAATTTTCGAATTACTAAAAAGCGATCTCTAGATATAGAATTACTAACTGTAGGTACTCTTGTTCTTTTTTGCTAATACATACGCATTCGTGGATAACCTAAAGTCGACATGTACATATTTGAACTTATAAAACATTTAATTTCGTATAATGTAGTATTAAATGATTTTCCAATAACTTTAACACTTCTGATATTAGTACAATCTACCATATTTTTAATTGTCGCATCATTTACATATTGATTAAAATAATTAATTGGTGTCCACCCGGTTCTCTCGTAATCATTGTACTCATCGGGTTGGGTTCTTTTTATTTTTTTTTTAAAACCACTTTTTTTCTTCCATTTCATATTATTTACATACTTAGTTGGTGATACACTAATATTAGAAGAAGAGTTAGTGCTATGTAAATTAGTATTAGGACTAGGACTACGTAAATTGTTTGTTTGTACACACGTTTCGGTACTCTCGGTATTTAATTCAACTAATAAATCCTCAATATTGATATTAGAATTTGAAAACTGACTAAAATATTTATCGTTTTCCTCTAGAAGTTCGTTAATATCCATTGAAATATCATTATGTACTCCTAGTGGATCTGGTATATCATAATCTTCATCTCCACTTACATCAAAGTCAATTTCACATTCTGACGTGTTACCATTATTAATGAGTTCTGATATTGCCTCATCAGATAAATTTGATGAACGAATCATATTATTATAACTTGGAAAAATATTCGGTACGCACGTCTACACGGAATCGTCTGAACCTAATAATACACTGTGTCTGTCTACGTCATTAACTCAATGTTTAAACAATAAAATATACTATAAAAATTATTTACGATAACGATATACTAGAATGTTTAATATAAAAATAACTTATTGTTGACATGTAATAATATTATTGAAATGATATAAGTCACAATAATAGGTATTCCCCAACGAAAAGATATTTGAATTTATAAACACATTAAAAAA